>NC_049997.1:11816827-11828467 GCF_000003815.2 Branchiostoma floridae
CAGGACCCGCTGAGTGTGCAGAGTGCCGCCGGTGTGATATGGGGGAGGGGGGCACGTCAAACCGCAAACGCCGGTCACAGCAGCGCTGAATGCTGGAGATGCTAAGCTCCTTCACCCTGAGCCTGGAGGTGTCCACGTAGTGACGTCTGAGGCTGACCGGTCCCTCAGGTTTCCTAGGATCTAGTACAGGGAGCAAAAACTTCCGGCAGTATCAACAAAGCCTTCAAAGAGAACAGGTAGATCTTCTCGTAAAGGTCATAGACTATGATTCTTTGTCGTTGATGTACCATGTACTAAATACCCACCGGCCCGGGTCCCTATTACAGGACCCGCTGAGTGTGCAGAGTGCCGCCGGTGTGATATGGGGGAGGGGGGGACGTCAAACAGCAAACGCCGGTCACAGCAGCGCTGAATGCTGGAGATGCTAAGCTCCTTCACCCTGAGCCTGGAGGTGTCCACGTTGTGACGTCTGAGGCTGACCGGTCCCTCAGGTTTCCTAGGATCTAGTACAGGGAGCAAAAACTTCCGGCAGTATCAACAAAGCCTTCAAAGAGAACAACTAAGATTTCTCATAAAGGTCAGAGACTTTGTGCGTTGTCGTTGATGTACCATGTACTAAATACCCACCGGCCCGGGTCCCTATTACAGGACCCGCTGAGTATGCAGAGTGCCGCCGGTGTGATATAGGGGAGGGGGGCACGTCACACAACAAGCCACTCGTCACAGGTTCAACCGGAGCCAGGTTGCCATGTACGATGTTTTTATAAAAAAAATGGGTAGCCTCTCACACAAGACCGCTACTTCTACACGTCTAGAAGATAGTGTACTGGATACCTACCGGCCCGGGTCCCTATCACAGGACCCGTTGAGTGTGCAGAGTGCCGCCGGTGTGGTTTGGGGGAGGGGGGCACCTCACCAACAAACCGTCGGTCACGATGAGCCAAAAACAGGAGGGGAGACTTCAAAAGGTCCGGGTTTTCAGTTCTTGTTGCGCTCCAGGGTCTTATGTAGCAGTGTATATGAGAGACAGTCCGCCACTTTTGATTTCTATGTGTTATTTCAACTAATTATACTGCCGCGAAGCGGAGGACCTCAGAAGCACGTGCAGCGCCCTCTAGCGTAGTCAGGATTGCCATTACTTGTTTCATACGCCGTGCTCTATGTGTTGATGTTACCGGATTTGCATTCCTCAATTTTTGTTCCCTCCCTTTTTATTTTCATTCTCGTACTCCCACATTTGATATTTGATCTCCGGGATTTATCATCCATAGATACAAATCAGTGTTGCCTTACCGGAACATCCAGACCCAGTAGCCAGTCCATCTCCTGTATACCCAGTGTTGCAGGTACAGGTAGCATCAAGGGCAGGGGGAGGATTATCTGTACAGGTGGCCTGGGCGTGGCACGGATTAGCCAAACAGGCGTCGGCATCTATAAACGATATAACATCAGGGCATCTTCAAAATTACAATGCCAATAAGACAGAAAATAGACGAATGACGAATCAAGTCAATCGTGAAACAAGATGCCACATATATCATAGTAAATGGGTTATGATTTAAAAAATCGTACCAGAACATCCAGTTCCGCTAGTGAGTCCATCTCCCGTATACCCGGTGTTGCAGGTACAGGTAGCATCAGTGGCAGGAGGGGGGTTGTCTGTACAAGTGGCCTGGGCGTGGCACGGATTAGCCAAACAGGCGTCTATGTCTAGAAGTAGTAGGTAAGAAAGAGAATGAATATATATATACAACAGGCAAATGCTATCCCTATAGAATTAGGCCATGTTCCGATTATAGAGATGTCATCTTTTTCTTTGACATGGGCATTGACTTTGATATTCTACATTTACTATTACACATTTTCTCCTTTTTTTTAGTATCATGCATTTTTCTTATTTTTTCCAATTTACGGCGTATAATGTTATGGGTCGTTCCCATTGAAACATGCAAGATAGAGATAGAGATCTTACACAAAAGACAATCAATAATCATTTCTCGTCTCTTTAAAAAGCCAGAAAATGTAAAGCATCACAAAAACGGCCATTTCTGGTCTTATACGTGGCTAATATAGATATCTCAACCAGACTTGTGGTGGTAACGTTTATTACTGAATTTGGTGATAGCCCTAAATCACCTTACACAGACTCCAAGATCAACGAAGGGAGCGATCTGACATAAACTATAGGAGGGCCTTGGTAGCTGGCTCTACCTGCCGAACAATCAATTTGCTAATTAGAAGTTAACATGATTGGCCACTATTTAAATTCTTCATAATGTTCTCAGACAAGAGCCGTTTTGTCAGGGGTTGGAATCCCACCCATGGTTATAATTTTTCCCCAGCCATAAACCAATACGAATGTGGTAGAGCATCTTTTGTCAAAAAGGTGTTTAGGAAAAATGAAGGAAGCAGTGAAGTTGTCTGTATTTGCTCAGCATCAAGTCGTAAAGACAGCTGGCATAATCTTAATGACAAATTACAAATTACAATGAGAACGAATGATATATAAACAGTATGTACGAAAACCTTTTTTGGAAGCGGTCGAGAGTTTTTGTTCGTTGCTTATCCATATAATCGAATCAACACGTCCTTTAAAAATGATAAAAGATACCTGCAACTGAGCATCCAGTTCCACTCTTGTGCCCGTCTCCTGTGTAACCAGTGCCGCAGGTACATGTAGCAGGCGGAGCAGGATTGTCCGTGCAGGTGGCCGAAGCCACGCAAGGGTCATACAGGCAGGAATCTAGAAGAGGATGAAGAACTTTATTGCGGGACATTTGTAACAACTATAATGTATGGCAATTTTCACATATATGTCAGATGTATTGCTAATGTCTCATAATTTTTAATTAAGAACTAATCGACTATACGAATGATAATCAAAACATATCAAGGTAAAAGTATACATGCTAATAATCTAGAAAGTGCAAAACACCACAATTTTAAAGTATCAATTGCCTTCTCGAAAAATCTGTCCGTGTTTCTTTGAAATACTTTCCAGTGTTTCGCTTCAAGATAATTTCTAAATCATTGACTCAACTCCTACTCTTTTTACATTCAGCACCCATTTAACTCAAATGCAAATTCACTTTAATCAAAGTTTTTATACGTATAGATTAATTTCAAAATACGCCTCATCATGGCACAGTAGTACGTACCGTCTTTCAGGGCGCATAAGGCGTATCGGTCATTCAGGACTTCACTTGTACATATAACCCCGGAGTCTACACCACAAGCGTCTCCACCGAGACCATAGTACATGTACACTCCTTCAAACTGGGGACATTGATCCGGTCGTCCACCGCAGAGAGACTGTGAAAGCTGCATCATTGGTTGTAAACAGTCAGTCAGCCCAATCTCGACACAGCCTTCCAATGTCCAGCACATCGGGTTGGCGGGTCCACTGACGCCCGAACACGGTATGATGTAACCTTCTGCATCACATGTCGCCTTCACATTTGCATCTGTCATCTTCCCGGATGCCTGCACCTTGAAATAGTCGTGTCCTGCAAACGTCACTAGAAATGTTGCAGCTGGAAAAAGCAAGGAGATAAAATGCTCAAACTTGCTCAACCGAAAGAGATTACCAAGTTACCACTACAGTACTTCAATACAGTAGAAGTCGTTTAATCCTCAACAGTACACCTTCCAGGACTGATCAATCTGTCACCCTGGGGTCCGCGCGGACACCAAAACAGTTTTTTTCTAAATTGTCAAAATCATAAGTAAGCAACCACCTCAATTCTTTTGCTGAAATGATGTGAAATTCTGAGTCCATAGTAGTTACAAAAATCACACATTTTTACCTTTTGCTATTTTGTTGTTGAAAAAAGAAGAAATCAAGAAAAATTCAAGTTTCACCATGGGGTCCGCGCGGAGTATAACGGCATCGAAGTCTGTTTTAGTAAACTTTGAACTTCTCGATAAACGCCTAAAAGAAACAAATTGATGATAACCGTGGTTACCATGGCTAATTCTTTCAATGGGACCTTATAAATATGCATATATCCTATATGCATATGCACTTTCATTTGTAGTGCCAATATCTGATATGATACGACAAACTGCATCCAAGCAGCTAAATGAACTGGATATGACAAATGTATAAAACTATACAGACACGACATGTGAGTAAATGAAGCATATTCAAACCATCGGCCCCCACCCTATGCAAAACTGGACTGTTCTAAAAGTGAATTTGAAAAAGTCAACCCTAGAATTGTCCAATCTTTAGTGCACAATATTAGGCGATCAAAAAGCGTCTTTGTTACTGCAAACAAACATATTCATAACCAAAATCTAATGAGAGATAAAGAACATACAAATTGAACAACGCGTAACTTTCGGCATAGCAACTATATATTTGTTGCGTACGTCAATTATGACAAGCTAGCAAATATTTCTTTCCACTAGTATTGAAGTCTTAGTTAGAAATTCCTTCAGAAACATAGACTAACATCGATAACATAGGTGAGTCGCGAAGGTGCTTTTGTTTTGTTTGACTGTGTGTTCTTAGCAACATGTGTGTTCTTAGCAACAGTGAACCTGGTGGTTCCAACCAACCACACCCAGAGTCGTAAAAACGTAGAAATGAAATTAATGGGCTAAACAGACGAAGTTTCAAAGTCTTGTGGGATTTTGTATATATCCTTAGCACATTTCCGTCAATCCGTTACTATGATTCATTATAGAGCAATGTGTGCCTTTTGGGTACATATTAAAGGCACCCAAATAACAACGTTCGCGTCCTTGTATGGCAGTATAACAAAAAATGTACAACACCTTCACATCGACACCCACAGTTACAGGCTGGACTAGAAGCTAAATTGCGGATAAATAAACTATGGTTCAGACTGCAGGTGTCGATGCGAAGGCGTGTAAGGAGGGCGCAGGTGTATCGAGGACCGTAACTAAAATGTAAAACCTAATAACATTGTTGACAGGCAGAAAATGTACATTTTTTTGTATGCAAATCTTGGGAGATATGCCAAGGGATTGTTCAATCGCCTGTGTTGAACTGCCCGGGTCGGTGTTCCGAGTGTTACTCGAAATTCTAATACACTAGTATACGGGATCACACGAGTGGGTGCCTTCGGTTTCCGACGGCGAGTTCCGACGGATACCGAAGGCACCCGAAGCTACGGGTGCCGAAAGCGCCAGACAGCCAAAAGCCTAACGTAAACGCAAACGTTTTAACCTAGAAATTGATTTATTTTTTGTGCTGAAGTAGCTCTGTCTTCAATGCGTCACATTTTCCACGTCAGTTTTCAAATGCGGATCTTCTTTGAGTTCTAACGGACGCGACTGTCAGATAGGCCGCCAGTGCTACATGTTTTCACATGGAGCAAATTTTATGGCGGGGTACTGAATTATTCATATTGCAGACTTATCCTCATATACCCCTGCCCAAGGACGCAAACTGACAAGAACGGTGCCAGAACGATATAAAAAATGAAGAAAAAAAAACATTTTGGATAGATAATCGCACTTTAAGTTCTACATTTTACTAACAGCGAGTAAAGCAATGCAAACAACATAACATAAAGTAAGGTGATAGGGCTTTAAGTCTTATAAGCAGATAACATTTGAATCGATTAAACCTCTACAATATTTGACTCCTTATTCAAACAGCATTTCTAAACAATCCGTTAGTGTACACTATGTGCATGTTTAAAGCTGAAAACCTATAAGAAATTGTTTTGTTTGGTACAGTTACAAACTTACCTGATGACGTCTGAGTTAACCGAAGCAGCGTCCACGCAAGGACTATGCTGTTAATCCCGATAATGAACATTTTTAATATCCCTCTTTCATTTCTCGACCTTAATCAATTTTTGCAGCTGTCAAAAGAGTTTGCAACATTCTCAAAGAAGTGCTGCCTTTTAGTAAGCGTTGCCTAAGGTTTATCGGTCAGTGCGCAAGCGTCAAACGATCACGTGACCTGTGGTTCTTTGTTCGAGGATAAACTAGCACATTTACAATCGACATTAAATGGACTGAAAACGCAAAGTCGATTTGATATAGACAGGGAACAATGTGTGTTTGTAGATGCAGGAATTATTCTTCATGTTCTTGCTAAAGCTAAATTAGATTCTTATTACAGTCGAGCACTGTATTGTGAGGTTGGAATTTCCCATAAAACGCGGAATCGAAGAATGTCACTGACTTCTGCACTGTCACTGATATTTACGCTGTCATGGATCCACCTTTTATTTGGCTTTGTGTTCCTAACAACAGCCGGCATTATGTTTCCAACTACACCCAGAGTCGTAAAGAGCTTTTGTACAGAAATGAAATTAATGGTGTGAAAAGTCGGACGTCAGCAGGTTGCTATGGTCTTCTCCTTTTACGACTCGAATTGTTGTCCTTGACGACCTCGTGTGTGTGTGTGTGTGTGTGTGTGTGTGTGTGTGTGTGTGTGTTTGTGTGTGTGTATGTGTGTGTGTGTGTGTGTATTGGGGGAGGGGGGTGATAAGGCATTCTCATGTATGTTTTCCAGGTTTACGTACTTCAGAAGGAATAGCATGATATTCCGGGTTCGAAAACGGCAGTTCAAACTGTGACACTTATTTCCTCTAATGCATGGTCGTCATTTGTGCGATTGTTGAATCGCCTGTGCTGAACGGCCCTGGTCGGTGTTCCGAGTGTTACTCGAAATTCTAGTACTCGGGATCACACGAGTGGGTGCCGAATGTTCCAACGGCGAATTCCGACCGATACCGAAGGTACCCGAAGCTGCGGGCGCCGAAAGCGCCAGAACGCCAAAAGCCTAACGTAAACTTTCAACATAGAAATTGATAGATTTTCTGCGCTGAAATCTCTTTATTGTGAAAAAGCTGAGGATAAAAAGACGTCTGTACTATATTTATTGTCAACAGTATGACCTAATTTCAATTTGCAGGCACGGACCATTTAAAAATAAGGCAAACACTCCATTCCCATATACGCCTGCACCAGCCTGGCAGCTACCTTGTCATATTTCCTTAATACAAACGGACTGTAGAATAAAGAAAAGTGGTGGGCGTGTCTATACAATGGTGCCCTCAACTGGGTTCACTAGATGCTAAAAAGTACATTGATCTAATCTTAAGCTATGTACAAGCTGCCTGGTTGAGTTAGTGTTCATTTCTTTATCAAAATGTGCAAAATGCTGTCTTTACAATTTTATTGGAAGTACAAGTAATGTTTTATAAACCAAGAACCGTACAATTGCATCCATCACCTATTCTTTGGTCATTTTTACAGCATTAATTATGATTTATAACAGATAAACCAAACCATTGGCATTGGTTGAAATTATAGCCATCCCCTTGGAAACGATAGTCTCACCTGAGAAGACATTATGAAGTCGAATTTCAGCCATAAACGTTACATATCAGCCAATTTTTTATTCAATTACAATTACAATTGCATATCAAAATGTTTGTCAGGCAGGTAAATCTAGCCAGTGAGGCCCTCTTATACAGATCACTGATCTTGTAGGCTGTGTAAAGTGGTTTCTGTCCGTCTGAAAATTCAGTTAAATACCGTTTAAGTAACACGGACCTGGTTTTTAGATTGTAGCCATATACAAGACAAGAAATTGACCTTTTTTGTGACGTTTTATAATTTCTTTGCCTCTCTAAGGGAAGAAGAAATGATTTTTTACGGTGATTTGTAAATTTGTAGCCCATCATGCTTGAAGTTCACATGCAGAGGGTTCAAAGTAATGACTGTAACATACGTTATCGCTGTTAAATGCTATTTGCGTTATAAATCTGACCTGGTGTAGGAAATTTTCCCACTCTTTTAATGTCTCTACCATTAATTGCACATTTTACTAAGAGTGGGCATAGTGTCGTGTGAATCCGGAGAATATATTCCCTGTATAACAAATGTGTTAAAAGGCTTAAACGTTAAATTTGTGACATCTTGCTCAATGCTATGTTATATTCTGGTCAAACGAATGTGCTCGAAATAAAAGAAGACAGTGTGAGACTCCATCGTCTTGAAATATGGAAATCGTGTAACATGAACGTACAACCGTGTCGGTAGAAATTCCTCTGGATAAAAGCCTAACATAAACTTCCAACATAGAAATTGAGCTTTATTGGAGTTGCAACGGACGCGACTATTACATAGGCCGTCAGTGCTATGTTTTCACGTTGAGTAAATTTTATGGCGGGGTAATGAATTATTCATGTTGCAGACTCATCCTCATATACCCCTGCCTAATGATGCAAACTGACAAGAACGGTGCCAGAACGATATCAGAAATTTAAAAAAAACAAACACAATTTTGAATAGTTTATCAAACTTTATAACATATTCTACAATTTACTAACAACGAGCAAAGCAATGTAAACAGCATAACATAAAGTAAGGTGAAAGGGCTTTAAGTCTTATAAGCAGATAACGTTTGATTCGATTTAAACTCTACGATGTTTGACTCCTTATTCAAACAGCATTTCTAAACAATACGTTATTGTACACTTTGTGCAAGTTTAAAGCTGAAAACCTATAAGAAATCGTTTTTGTTTGGTACAAATAATGTTGACAAACTTACCTGATGACGTCTGAGTTACCAACTGAAACAGCGTCAACGCAAGGACTATGCTGTTAACCCGGTCGATGGTTGGCATTTTTAATGCCCTTCTTTCAATTCTCGACCTGAATCAATTTTTTGCAGCTGTAAAAAGGGTTTGCAACATTCTCAAAGAAGTGCGACCTTTTAGTAAGCATTGCCTATAGTTTATCGGTCAGTGCGCAAGCGTCAAACGATCACGTGATCTGTGGTTCTTTGTTCGAGGATAAACTGACACATTTACAATCGACATTAAATGGACTGAAAACGCAAAGTCGATTTGATATAGACAGGGAACCATGTGTGTTTGTAGATGCAGGAATTTCATGTTCTTGCTAAAGCTGAATTAGATTCTTATTACAGTCGAGCACTGTATTGTGAGGTTAGAATTTCCCATAAAACGCGGAATCGAAGAATGTCACTGACTTCTGCACTGTCACTGATATTTACGCTGTCATGGATCCACCTTTTATTTGGCTTTGTGTTCCTAACAACAGCAGGCCTGATGTTTCCAACTACACCCAGAGTCGTAAAGAGCTTTCGTACAGAAATGAAATTAATGGTGTGAAAAGTCGGACGTCAGCAGGTTGCTATGGTCTTCTCCTTTTGCGACTCGAATTGTTGTCCTTGACGACCTCGTGTGTGTGTGTGTGTGTGTGTGTGTGTGTGTGTGTGTGTGTTTGTGTGTGTGTGTGTGTGTGTGTGTGTGTATGTGTGTGTGTGTGTGTGTATTGGGGGAGGGGGGTGATAAGGCATTCTCATGTATGTTTTCCAGGTTTACGTACTTCAGAAGGAATAGCATGATATTCCGGGTTCGAAAACGGCAGTTCAAACTGTGACACTTATTTCCTCTAATGCATGGTCGTCATTTGTGCGATTGTTGAATCGCCTGTGCTGAACGGCCCTGGTCGGTGTTCCGAGTGTTACTCGAAATTCTAGTACTCGGGATCACACGAGTGGGTGCCGAATGTTCCAACGGCGAATTCCGACCGATACCGAAGGTACCCGAAGCTGCGGGCACCGAAAGCGCCAGAACGCCAAAAGCCTAACGTAAACTTTCAACATAGAAATTGATAGATTTTCTGCGCTGAAATCTCTTTATTGTGAAAAAGCTGAGGATAAAAAGACGTCTGTACTATATTTATTGTCAACAGTATGACCTCATTTCAATTTTCAGGCATGGACCATCTAAAAATATGGCAAACACTCCATTCCCATATACGCCTGCACCAGCCTGGCAGCTACCTTGTCATATTTCCTTCATACAAACGGACTGTAGAATAAAGAAAAGTGGTGGGCGTGTCTATACAATATGGTGCCCTCAACTGGGTTCACTAGATGCTAAAAAGTACATTGATCTAATCTTAAGCTATGTACAAGCTGCCTGGTTGAGTTAGTGTTCATTTCTTTATCAAAATGTGCAAAATGCTGTCTTTACAATTTTATTGGAAGTACAAGTAATGTTTTATAAACCAAGAACCGTACAATTGCATCCATCACCTATTCTTTGGTCATTTTTACAGCATTAATTATGATTTATAACAGATAAACCAAACCATTGGCATTGGTTGAAATTATAGCCATCCCCTTGGAAACGATAGTCTCACCTGAGAAGACATTATGAAGTCGAATTTCAGCCATAAACGTTACATATCAGCCAATTTTTTATTCAATTACAATTACAATTGCATATCAAAATGTTTGTCAGGCAGGTAAATCTAGCCAGTGAGGCCCTCTTATACAGATCACTGATCTTGTAGGCTGTGTAAAGTGGTTTCTGTCCGTCTGAAAATTCAGTTAAATACCGTTTAAGTAACACGGACCTGGTTTTTAGATTGTAGCCATATACAAGACAAGAAATTGACCTTTTTTGTGACGTTTTATAATTTCTTTGCCTCTCTAAGGGAAGAAGAAATGATTTTTTACGGTGATTTGTAAATTTGTAGCCCATCATGCTTGAAGTTCACATGCAGAGGGTTCAAAGTAATGACTGTAACATACGTTATCGCTGTTAAATGCTATTTGCGTTATAAATCTGACCTGGTGTAGGAAATTTTCCCACTCTTTTAATGTCTCTACCATTAATTGCACATTTTACTAAGAGTGGGCATAGTGTCGTGTGAATCCGGAGAATATATTCCCTGTATAACAAATGTGTTAAAAGGCTTAAACGTTAAATTTGTGACATCTTGCTCAATGCTATGTTATATTCTGGTCAAACGAATGTGCTCGAAATAAAAGAAGACAGTGTGAGACTCCATCGTCTTGAAATATGGAAATCGTGTAACATGAACGTACAACCGTGTCGGTAGAAATTCCTCTGGATAAAAGCCTAACATAAACTTCCAACATAGAAATTGAGCTTTATTGGAGTTCCAACGGACGCGACTATTACATAGGCCGCCAGTGCTATGTTTTCACATTGAGTAAATTTTATGGCGGGGTAATGAATAATTCATGTTGCAGACTTATCCTCATGTACCCCTGCCTAAGGACGCAAACTGACAAGAACGGTGTCAGAACGATATCAGAATGGCAAAAAAAAATATTTTGAATAGTTTATCGCACTTTATAACATATTCTACAATTTACTAACAACGAGCAAAGCAATGTTAACAACATAACATAAAGTAAGGTGAAAGGGCTGTAAGTCTTATAAGCAGATAACGTTTGATTCGATTTTTTAACTCTGCAGTTGACTTCCTTATTCAAATAGCATTTCTAAACAATGCGTTAGTGTACACTATGTGAACGTTTAAAGCTGAAAACCTATAAGAAATTGTTTTTGTTTGGTACAAATAATGTTGACAAACTTACCTGATGACGTCTGAGTTACCAACTGAAGCAACGTCCACGCAAGGACCATGCTGTTAACCCGGTCGATGGTTGGCATTTTTAATGCCCTTCTTTCAATTCTCGACCTGAACCAATTTTTTGCTGCTGTAAAAAGGGTTTGCAACATTCTCAAAGAAGTGCGGCCTTTTAGTAAGCATTGCCTAAGGTTTATCGGTCAGTGCGCAAGCGTCAAACGATCACGTGACCTGTGGGTCTTTGTTCGATGATAAACTGACACATTT
>NC_049997.1:11828777-11831177 GCF_000003815.2 Branchiostoma floridae
GAAATTAATGGTGTGAAAAGTCGGACGTCAGCAGGTTGCTATGGTCTTCTCCTTTTACGACTCGAATTGTTGTCCTTGACGACCTCGACCTTAAATGATGTGTGTGAGTGTGTGTGTGTGTGTGTGTGTGTGTGTGTGTGTGTGTGTGTGTGTGTGTGTGTGTGGTGAGTATTGGGGGAGGGGTTGATAATGCATTCTCATGCATGTTTTCCTGGTTTACGTACTGCAGAAAGAATAGCATGATATTCCTCCTTTCTCCCACCGCGCTGGCCGATGACGTCATGGCCTCGTTCTGAGATTCTGATGGCACAGATCCGAAACTTCTAGCCAGCCATTTTGCTCGGTGAACCTCAGTCCTCCCAGCGGTAAATAATCACCCGTTCTGGAGTTTAGTCCGTTGTTGTTGATTTTCAGAAATTCCCTCACGAGACCATTATCCTGTGGTGGGCGATGATCGTACTCGTCTGTCAGTATCAGTTTTGTTTTCTTCTGCAGGTGTTCTTTATCAATTTATCTCAGCCTCCCTTTTTGTCTTGCCACTTGAATATTAAATTTATATTCCTTACAGCCTTCGATAAACCAACCCTATCTAATCAGACAGCTTCCTACATACATACATACACTTACATGTACCAAGAAGCGAGAGATAGTCGAAGTTTAGATCTGTGTAGTCCTCCTCAACACAAGTCGCTGAACCCAAGAACGTCTTTACAGGCGACTTATTTACTACCTGTACCGTATTTATCGGCTTTCCGCGAGAAATAGAAAGTTTCCGTATTTCCGTTGAATCAACCCCCACCCCTGCCCAGCAAGTGGTGGACAGGCCAACCTCAGGTCACTGGGTTGGAGATTGCGATTACTATGCCTGTCAATCAGCTCTTTTGGCTGAGTGCCATATGATGGGGCTATGAATGGGGGGATCTGGGTAGCCTGACGTGATAGCCAGGACAGGTAGACAGCCCAGGTAGACAGCCCAGATAGACAGCCCAGCTCTTTCATCAAACCCCTTCTATTCTGTGTTGAAGAGCTAGCGAAAATTGTGTCTTTATATATATATATATTCCCCACGTGTATTTCAAAGGCATAGAGATTTGATCGTCATTGTTAGTAAACTTCAATATGTGAAATGCCATTGCATTCTCATACATTAGTGAATCTTCTAGAATGCTTTATTCAAGAATTATGCTTTATGTTACTCATGGTTAGACATGGTACAAAGGGCGGTGTCCACCAAAGTCAGTTAAACTCTGTCCGAACTTAGGACACGTCTGAATTTAGGTCAGCCCTTTATGTTAAAACAATACAGAAAGTGCACTCCACTTCCAGGTTGTCTACAGAGAAGGATCTTCTTGAAAGCTTTCTTGAACTCCGGGATGAAGATGGTATAGATGACTGGGTTGACGGCACTGTTGACGTAAACGAGCCATGTCAGCACAGAAAACATGGTGGGCGACACCTGGCAACTCTGGCAGGCCTGCAGCACGATTGCTACGAAGAATGGGAGCCAACAGAACAGAAAGACGCCTGGAAAGAAGACAAGCTTCTCAATTAAGGACGAAAGATGTATACATGATATCACGTTACATATGATGTATGTGACAATCAAGGTATACTAAGCAATTTAAATGAAATACTTGCTGTTCATCGCTAGGGAGGGAGTTTGCGTGTGGATGTTTAAGAACCAGGAGAAGATGTATTTATCTGTGTGTGGATGGTGTTAGGAGTTAGGTGTGTTTGCTAGGGTATTCTTTCCCGTTGCTATGCGTTCGACAAAATATCGGGTAACTAGAGGCTTACTTTTGGCTACCCGTAAAATATTTGAAAGTAAACAAAATGATTTGACAAGGAAATGCTTTCGAAATAAGATTTAATCAGCGATTTTAGGCCGCCACTTCTAACTCCTATAACTCTTAAAGGCATACTACGGGATTTTTGAACAAAACAAAAAGTAGCTTTTCCTACTTTTTCTTTACATTGTTAGCTCAATCAACCCTATAGCATTGCATACCAATATTCATGGAGAGATGCTGTGACATCAATGCACCACATTATGATGTATAAAAATTGTGATCTTCCAAGAAACAGATGGGCACAGGCTGGTTACTGCCTCTGTGTGTTGTTGTTTCTTGCTTATCAGCCTGGCTTCCCAGTGGGGGGCCAGTTGACAGTTCCTCTGAGTACAGTAGACTAGCTTTCTGTACAAGGTTTCTTGCAGTTTTGAAGGGAATATGACCTCAGCTTGTTGATATCCTACAAAATAGACTAATAAGTTCATGATTATATGCTATTTTAGAATGATTAGATATAGGTGTTTCCAAAGAAGATCTCCATTGTGTTCTTTATCTGCAGTCTGCCATGCATGTGCTAACCCCACCCCGGGGGACCTACCGGTGGCAAGCA
>NC_049997.1:11832458-11833419 GCF_000003815.2 Branchiostoma floridae
AGCTTCAAACAAAAACGATAAGTATCGTTATCGGTTATTTCCACGTCAGTGCAGGCACCCTTCACGAGAGATGGGTGAGAAATCTTACTGCTACATTATGTGGGTAATCAGGGTCACTCTATCTACCTTTTGAACCCGGGGGTGCTATCACCATCAACATGGCTGCCGCGGACCATGTCTGCGCCGTTCGTGCTCATTCCTACCAAAATGAGAGCTATCTGCACGGGTTTCTTGGAAGTGTGGGTGACTTACAGAAGGCTGGAGTACTGCAGGATGTCGTCCTTGAAGTTGAGGGCCGGCGGTTTCCCTGCCATCGGCTTGTTCTGTCCGCGGCCAGCCCCTACTTCAGTGCCATGTTTACAAGTGACATGGCGGAAAGTCGACAGAAGACGGTTGTTTTGCAGGTAGGGTTGGCATGACGTGTGGCTAGAACAGAGTGGAACAGGTTATTTCCAATGATGCCAAAGAACACCAAAACAACGGAAATTCATTGTTTACCTACGCCAGCAAATGTTAAAGTTTTGCATTGGTGTCCCCCGCTATTACTTAATAACCCCACCCTCCCCACTTACAGCTAACGGGAGGGGGCCATACTTCGACAGGGGTCCAAAGTTCGACAGGTTTTAAAAATCATTGTTGCGGAGAAATGCATAGATGCCTGCACATGAGAAGTACACTAGCTGTAGACTAAACCTTGTTGTAAATAACTACAAAGGCGGGGTATGTGTCGAAGTTAGCAAGTCCCACAGATAACGATTGAAAAACTTGCACAAGTTTGACGCCTTCCGTGCAAGTTGACGAGCGAACGTATCGAGACCATGGCCCGGGAAACTCTTGAATTATTCTTCACAAAATACGACATGTGAAAAAATATCACCACACATAGAAATGATGTTTCTTAGCCTTCCGAAAAATAATACCTGTGTTCTGTTCTGCCTTTAACTGGCTTGGATAAACGGAG
>NC_049997.1:11833519-11853152 GCF_000003815.2 Branchiostoma floridae
TCCGACCGATACCGAAGGTACCCGAAGCTGCGGGCGCCGAAAGCGCCAGAACGCCAAAAGCCTAACGTAAACTTTCAACATAGAAATTGATAGATTTTCTGCGCTGAAATCTTTTTATTGTGAAAAAGCTGAGGATAAAAAGACGTCTGTACTATATTTATTGTCAACAGCATGACCTAATTTCAATTTGCAGGCACGGATCATCTAAAAATAAGGCAAACACTCCATTCCCAAACACGCCTGCACCAGCCTGGCAGCTACCTTGTCATATTTCCTTAATACAAACGGACTGTAGAATAAAGAAAAGTGGTGGGCGTGTCTATATAATGGTGCCCTCAACTGGGTTCACTAGATGCTAAAAAGTACATTGATCTAATCTTAAGCTATGTACAAGCTGCCTGGTTGAGTTAGTGTTCATTTCTTTATCAAAATGTGCAAAATGCTGTCTTTACAATTTTATTGGAAGTACAAGTAATGTTTTATAAACCAAGAACCGTACAATTGCATCCATCACCTATTCTTTGGTCATTTTTACAGCATTTATTATGATTTATAACAGATAAACCAAACCATTGGCATTGGTTGAAATTATAGTCATCCCCTTGGAAACGATAGTCTCACCTGAGAAGACATTATGAAGTCGAATTTCAGCCATAAACGTTACATATCAGCCAATTTTTTATTCAATTACAATTACAATTGCATATCAAAATGATTGTCAGGCAGGTAAATCTAGCCAGTGAGGCCCTCTTATACAGATCACTGATCTTGGAGGCTGTGTAAAGTGGTTTCTATCCGTCTGAAAATTCAGTTAAATACCGTTTAAGTAACACGGACCTGGTTTTTAGATTGTAGCCATATACAAGACAAGAAATTGACCTTTTTTGTGACGTTTTATAATTTCTTTGCCTCTCTAAGGGAAGAAGAAATGATTTTTTACGGTGATTTGTAAATTTGTAGCCCATCATGCTTGAAGTTCACATGCAGAGGGTTCAAAGTAATGACTGTAACATACGTTATCGCTGTTAAATGCTATTTGCGTTATAAATCTGACCTGGTGTAGGAAATTTTCCCACTCTTTTAATGTCTCTACCATTAATTGCACATTTTACTAAGAGTGGGCATAGTGTCGTGTGAATCCGGAGAATATATTCCCTGTATAACAAATGTGTTAAAAGGCTTAAACGTTAAATTTGTGACATCTTGCTCAATGCTATGTTATATTCTGGTCAAACGAATGTGCTCGAAATAAAAGAAGACAGTGTGAGACTCCATCGTCTTGAAATATGGAAATCGTGTAACATGAACGTACAACCGTGTCGGTAGAAATTCCTCTGGATAAAAGCCTAACATAAACTTCCAACATAGAAATTGAGCTTTATTGGAGTTGCAACGGACGCGACTATTACATAGGCCGTCAGTGCTATGTTTTCACGTTGAGTAAATTTTATGGCGGGGTAATGAATTATTCATGTTGCAGACTCATCCTCATATACCCCTGCCTAATGATGCAAACTGACAAGAACGGTGCCAGAACGATATCAGAAATTTAAAAAAAAACAACACAATTTTGAATAGTTTATCAAACTTTATAACATATTCTACAATTTACTAACAACGAGCAAAGCAATGTAAACAGCATAACATAAAGTAAGGTGAAAGGGCTTTAAGTCTTATAAGCAGATAACGTTTGATTCGATTTAAACTCTACGATGTTTGACTCCTTATTCAAACAGCATTTCTAAACAATCCGTTATTGTACACTTTGTGCAAGTTTAAAGCTGAAAACCTATAAGAAATCGTTTTTGTTTGGTACAAATAATGTTGACAAACTTACCTGATGACGTCTGAGTTACCAACTGAAACAGCGTCAACGCAAGGACTATGCTGTTAACCCGGTCGATGGTTGGCATTTTTAATGCCCTTCTTTCAATTCTCGACCTGAATCAATTTTTTGCAGCTGTAAAAAGGGTTTGCAACATTCTCAAAGAAGTGCGACCTTTTAGTAAGCATTGCCTATAGTTTATCGGTCAGTGCGCAAGCGTCAAACGATCACGTGATCTGTGGTTCTTTGTTCGAGGATAAACTGACACATTTACAATCGACATTAAATGGACTGAAAACGCAAAGTCGATTTGATATAGACAGGGAACCATGTGTGTTTGTAGATGCAGGAATTTCATGTTCTTGCTAAAGCTGAATTAGATTCTTATTACAGTCGAGCACTGTATTGTGAGGTTAGAATTTCCCATAAAACGCGGAATCGAAGAATGTCACTGACTTCTGCACTGTCACTGATATTTACGCTGTCATGGATCCACCTTTTATTTGGCTTTGTGTTCCTAACAACAGCAGGCCTGATGTTTCCAACTACACCCAGAGTCGTAAAGAGCTTTTGTACAGAAATGAAATTAATGGTGTGAAAAGTCGGACGTCAGCAGGTTGCTATGGTCTTCTCCTTTTACGACTCGAATTGTTGTCCTTGACGACCTCGTGTGTGTGTGTGTGTGTGTGTGTGTGTGTGTGTGTGTGTTTGTGTGTGTGTGTGTGTGTGTGTGTGTGTGTATGTGTGTGTGTGTGTGTGTATTGGGGGAGGGGGGTGATAAGGCATTCTCATGTATGTTTTCCAGGTTTACGTACTTCAGAAGGAATAGCATGATATTCCGGGTTCGAAAACGGCAGTTCAAACTGTGACACTTATTTCCTCTAATGCATGGTCGTCATTTGTGCGATTGTTGAATCGCCTGTGCTGAACGGCCCTGGTCGGTGTTCCGAGTGTTACTCGAAATTCTAGTACTCGGGATCACACGAGTGGGTGCCGAATGTTCCAACGGCGAATTCCTACCGATACCGAAGGTACCCGAAGCTGCGGGCGCCGAAAGCGCCAGAACGCCAAAAGCCTAACGTAAACTTTCAACATAGAAATTGATAGATTTTCTGCGCTGAAATCTCTTTATTGTGAAAAAGCTGAGGATAAAAAGACGTCTGTACTATATTTATTGTCAACAGCATGACCTAATTTCAATTTGCAGGCACGGATCATCTAAAAATAAGGCAAACACTCCATTCCCAAATACGCCTGCACCAGCCTGGCAGCTACCTTGTCATATTTCCTTAATACAAACGGACTGTAGAATAAAGAAAAGTGGTGGGCGTGTCTATACAATGGTGCCCTCAACTGGGTTCACTAGATGCTAAAAAGTACATTGATCTAATCTTAAGCTATGTACAAGCTGCCTGGTTGAGTTAGTGTTCATTTCTTTATCAAAATGTGCAAAATGCTGTCTTTACAATTTTATTGGAAGTACAAGTAATGTTTTATAAACCAAGAACCGTACAATTGCATCCATCACCTATTCTTTGGTCATTTTTACAGCATTTATTATGATTTATAACAGATAAACCAAACCATTGGCATTGGTTGAAATTATAGTCATCCCCTTGGAAACGATAGTCTCACCTGAGAAGACATTATGAAGTCGAATTTCAGCCATAAACGTTACATATCAGCCAATTTTTTATTCAATTACAATTACAATTGCATATCAAAATGATTGTCAGGCAGGTAAATCTAGCCAGTGAGGCCCTCTTATACAGATCACTGATCTTGGAGGCTGTGTAAAGTGGTTTCTATCCGTCTGAAAATTCAGTTAAATACCGTTTAAGTAACACGGACCTGGTTTTTAGATTGTAGCCATATACAAGACAAGAAATTGACCTTTTTTGTGACGTTTTATAATTTCTTTGCCTCTCTAAGGGAAGAAGAAATGATTTTTTACGGTGATTTGTAAATTTGTAGCCCATCATGCTTGAAGTTCACATGCAGAGGGTTCAAAGTAATGACTGTAACATACGTTATTGCTGTTAAATGCTATTTGCGTTATAAATCTGACCTGGTGTAGGAAATTTTCCCACTCTTTTAATGTCTCTACCATTAATTGCACATTTTACTAAGAGTGGGCATAGTGTCGTGTGAATCCGGAGAATATATTCCCTGTATAACAAATGTGTTAAAAGGCTTAAACGTTAAATTTGTGACATCTTGCTCAATGCTATGTTATATTCTGGTCAAACGAATGTGCTCGAAATAAAAGAAGACAGTGTGAGACTCCATCGTCTTGAAATATGGAAATCGTGTAACATGAACGTACAACCGTGTCGGTAGAAATTCCTCTGGATAAAAGCCTAACATAAACTTCCAACATAGAAATTGAGCTTTATTGGAGTTGCAACGGACGCGACTATTACATAGGCCGTCAGTGCTATGTTTTCACGTTGAGTAAATTTTATGGCGGGGTAATGAATTATTCATGTTGCAGACTCATCCTCATATACCCCTGCCTAATGATGCAAACTGACAAGAACGGTGCCAGAACGATATCAGAAATTTAAAAAAAACAAACACAATTTTGAATAGTTTATCAAACTTTATAACATATTCTACAATTTACTAACAACGAGCAAAGCAATGTAAACAGCATAACATAAAGTAAGGTGAAAGGGCTTTAAGTCTTATAAGCAGATAACGTTTGATTCGATTTAAACTCTACGATGTTTGACTCCTTATTCAAACAGCATTTCTAAACAATCCGTTATTGTACACTTTGTGCAAGTTTAAAGCTGAAAACCTATAAGAAATCGTTTTTGTTTGGTACAAATAATGTTGACAAACTTACCTGATGACGTCTGAGTTACCAACTGAAACAGCGTCAACGCAAGGACTATGCTGTTAACCCGGTCGATGGTTGGCATTTTTAATGCCCTTCTTTCAATTCTCGACCTGAATCAATTTTTTGCAGCTGTAAAAAGGGTTTGCAACATTCTCAAAGAAGTGCGACCTTTTAGTAAGCATTGCCTATGGTTTATCGGTCAGTGCGCAAGCGTCAAACGATCACGTGATCTGTGGTTCTTTGTTCGAGGATAAACTGACACATTTACAATCGACATTAAATGGACTGAAAACGCAAAGTCGATTTGATATAGACAGGGAACCATGTGTGTTTGTAGATGCAGGAATTTCATGTTCTTGCTAAAGCTGAATTAGATTCTTATTACAGTCGAGCACTGTATTGTGAGGTTGGAATTTCCCATAAAACGCGGAATCGAAGAATGTCACTGACTTCTGCACTGTCACTGATATTTACGCTGTCATGGATCCACCTTTTATTTGGCTTTGTGTTCCTAACAACAGCAGGCCTGATGTTTCCAACTACACCCAGAGTCGTAAAGAGCTTTTGTACAGAAATGAAATTAATGGTGTGAAAAGTCGGACGTCAGCAGGTTGCTATGGTCTTCTCCTTTTACGACTCGAATTGTTGTCCTTGACGACCTCGTGTGTGTGTGTGTGTGTGTGTGTGTGTGTGTGTGTGTGTGTGTGTGTTTGTGTGTGTGTGTGTGTGTGTGTGTATGTGTGTGTGTGTGTGTGTATTGGGGGAGGGGGGTGATAAGGCATTCTCATGTATGTTTTCCAGGTTTACGTACTTCAGAAGGAATAGCATGATATTCCGGGTTCGAAAACGGCAGTTTAAACTGTGACACTTATTTCCTCTAATGCATGGTCGTCATTTGTGCGATTGTTGAATCGCCTGTGCTGAACGGCCCTGGTCGGTGTTCCGAGTGTTACTCGAAATTCTAGTACTCGGGATCACACGAGTGGGTGCCGAATGTTCCAACGGCGAATTCCGACCGATACCGAAGGTACCCGAAGCTGCGGGCGCCGAAAGCGCCAGAACGCCAAAAGCCTAACGTAAACTTTCAACATAGAAATTGATAGATTTTCTGCGCTGAAATCTCTTTATTGTGAAAAAGCTGAGGATAAAAAGACGTCTGTACTATATTTATTGTCAACAGTATGACCTAATTTCAATTTGCAGGCACGGACCATTTAAAAATAAGGCAAACACTCCATTCCCAAATACGCCTGCACCAGCCTGGCAGCTACCTTGTCATATTTCCTTAATACAAACGGACTGTAGAATAAAGAAAAGTGGTGGGCGTGTCTATATAATGGTGCCCTCAACTGGGTTCACTACATTGATCTAATCTTAAGCTATGTACAAGCTGCCTGGTTGAGTTAGTGCTCATTTCTTTATCAAAATGTGCAAAATGCGGTCTTTACAATTTTATTGGAAGTACAAGTAATGTTTTATAAACCAAGAACCGTAAAATTGCATCTATCACCTATTCTTTGGTCATTTTTACAGCATTTATTATGATTTATAACGGATAAACCAAACCATTGGCATTGGTTGAAATTATAGCCATCCCCTTGGAAACGATAGTCTCACCTGAGAAGACATTATGAAGTCGAATTTCAGCCATAAACGTTACATATCAGCCAATTTTTTCATTCAATTATAATTACATATCAAAATGATTGTCAGGCAGGTAAATCCAGCCAGTGAGGCCCTCTTATACAGATCACTGATCTTGGAGGCTGTGTAAAGTGGTTTCTATCTGTCTGAAAATTCAGTTAAATACCGTTTAAGTAACACGGACCTGGTTTTTAGATTGTAGCCATATACAAGACAAGAAATTGACCTTTTTTGTGACGTTTTATAATTTCTTTGCCTCTCTAAGGGAAGAAGAAATGATTTTTTACGGTGATTTGTAAATTTGTAGCCCATCATTCTTGAAGTTCACATGCAGAGGGTTCAAAGTAATGACTGTAACATACGTTATCGCTGTTAAATGCTATTTGCGTTATAAATCTGACCTGATGTAGGAAATTTTCCCACTCTTTTAATCATGTCTCTACCATAAATTGCACATTTTACTAAGAGCGGGCATAGTGCCATGTGAATCCGTAGATATGTTCCCTGTCTAACAAACATGTTAAAAGGCTTTCATTTCATTTCATTTATTTTATTTAGCCAGGTGTGCTCACTCAGGGCGGGCGCCCTGATTTTCAGGAGACCCTGGTACATCAAACTTCACTCCGACATAAATAGCATATACATGGTCACAAAATAACAACAATGCATGATACAACATAAGTTCTTAACTATGGGAAAGTTCACTAGATTAAAATCAGTCCTTGTTCAGAATCAGTCCTTTGAACTCCTTTAAACTACTGGAACGCCTCTGCTCTAAGGTAAGTTCATTCCAGAGAGTCGGACCGTAGTGTTGTATGCTGCCTTTAAACGACTGCACATTACTCTGGGGTATGTGTAGTAAGTGGGGGTCCCAACTTGTGAAGAGCTTCAATGCAGAACGCGTTCTCACTCTCAGAACTGGCGGAGGCATCCACGAGAACATATGTGATAGGTAGGGAGGTACCGTTTTGTGTATTGACTTAAAAACAGTTACCAGAGTGTTAACTTCTGTCCGGTTTGCCAGTGGTTGCATGCCTGCATCCTTTAACAAGATTTCTGTTGGTACATGATCCTTGAGTGTTTTGTTAGTGATCATTCTTTCGGCGCGGTTTAGTAACCTGTTCAATTTTTGTAGACCTGTCTTGTTGCAGTGCACAAGCGAGGGGAGCCAGGATGTGCCACAGTAGTCAAGATGAGCATACAACAAAGTGTTGCACATGATTTGTAGAATTTCCTTGTTGACAAACTGTTTCGCACGACTTATGGCACTTAGGCCAGCGAGAAGCTTAAACGTTAAGTTTGTGACATTTTGCTCAATGCTATGTTATATTCTGGTCAAACGAATGTGCTCGAAATAAAAGAAGACAGCGGGAGACTCTATCGTCTTGAAATATGGAAATCGTGTAACATGAACGTACAACCGTGTCGGTAGAAATTCCTCTGGATAAAAGCCTAACATAAACTTCCAACATAGAAATTGAGCTTTATTGGAGTTGCAACGGACGCGACTATTACATAGGCCGTCAGTGCTGTGTTTTCACGTTGAGTAAATTCTATGGCGGGGTAATGAATTATTCATATTGCAGATTTATCCTCATGTACCCCTGCCTAATGATGCAAACTGACAAGAACGGTGCCAGAACGATATCAGAATGGCAAAAAAAATAGTTTATCGCACTTTATAACATATTCTACAATTTACTAACAACGAACAAAGCAATGCAAACAACATAACATAAAGTAAGGTGAAAGGGCTTTTAGTCTTATAAGCAGATATTTGATTTCCTTATTCAAACAGCATTTCTAAACAATCCGTTAGTGTACACTATGTGAAAGTTTAAAGCTGAAAACCTATAAGAAATTGTTTTTGTTTGGTACAAATAATGTTGACAAACTTACCTGATGACGTCTGAGTTACCAACTGAAACAGCGTCCACGCAAGGACTATGCTATTAACACGGTCGATGGTTGGCATTTTTAATGCCCTTCTTTCGATTCTCGACCTGAACCAAATTTTTTTGCTGCTGTTAAAAGGGTTTGCAACATTCTCAAAGAAGTGCGGCCTTTTAGTAAGCATTGCCTATGGTTTATCGGTCAGTGCGCAAGCGTCAAACGATCACGTGATCTGTGGTTCTTTGTTCGAGGATAAACTGACACATTTACAATCGACATTAAATGGACTGAAAACGCAAAGTCGATTTGATATAGACAGGGAACCATGTGTGTTTGTAGATGCAGGAATTTCATGTTCTTGCTTAAGCTGAATTAGATTCTTATTACAGTCGAGCACTGTATTGTGAGGTTAGAATTTCCCATAAAACGCGGAATCGAAGAATGTCACTGACTTCTGCACTGTCACTGATATTTACGCTGTCATGGATCCACCTTTTATTTGGCTTTGTGTTCCTAACAACAGCAGGCCTGATGTTTCCAACTACACCCAGAGTCGTAAAGAGCTTTTGTACAGAAATGAAATTAATGGTGTGAAAAGTCGGACGTCAGCAGGTTGCTATGGTCTTCTCCTTTTACGACTCGAATTGTTGTCCTTGACGACCTCGTGTGTGTGTGTGTGTGTGTGTGTGTGTGTGTGTGTTTGTGTGTGTGTGTGTGTGTGTGTGTGTGTTGGGGAAGGGGTTGATAATGCATTCTCATGCATGTTTTCCAGGTTTACATACTGCAGAAAGAATAGCATGATATTCCTCCTTTCTCCCACCGCGCTGGCCGATGACGTCATGGCCTCGTTCTGAGATTCTGATGTCACAGATCCGAAACTTCTAGCCAGCCATTTTGCTCGGTGAACCTCAGTCCTCTCAGCGGTAAATAATCACCCATTCTGGAATTCAGTCCGTTGTTGTTGATTTTCAGAAATTCCCTCACGAGACCATTATCCGGTGGTGGGCGATGATCGTACCCGACTGTCAGTATCAGTTTTGTTTTCTTCTGCAGGTGTTCTTTATCAATTTATCTCAGCCTCCCTTTTTGTCTTGCCACTTGAATATTAAATTTATATTCCTTACAGCCTTCGATAAACCAACCCTATCTAATCAGACAGCTTCCTACATACATACACTTACATGTACCAAGAAGCGAGAGGAAGTCGAAGTTTAGATCTGTTCAGTCCTCCTCAACACAAGTCGCTGAACCCAAGAACGTCTGTACAGGTGACTTATTTACTACCTGTACCGTATTTATCGGCTTTCCGCGAGAAATAGAAAGTTTCCGTATTTCCGTTGAATCAACCCCCACCCCCCTCATACACAGGAGACATTGAGCTAGTCGGAGCCAGAAGCTTCGCCTTAGCGGACAGACGAGGAACCTCCCCAAGTTAGTGCAAATTCAGTACCGAAACAATGCTAACGGTTTTGTATAGAATAAAGGTGAAGCTTGGAAGCGAATTGTAATACCATTTTTCTTGCCGTGATACTGTTATATAATCCGCAATTTTGTGACAAATGTTCGTCTGCACTTGTAGTCACAGGGAAACATTAACAATTGGGTCATTGATGCATTTGCTCCCGGCGGTGGATTTGTTATCCTACCTGCTAAAATCGGACAAATTTCTTGGTGGAAAAGCATCTGGCCTCTCTTCCAACAAAGAAATTATGCATTCTATATGTTATCCCGGACAGAAAAGGTGTCGCGGGGCTTATAGTCCTATTGACGAGCCCCGCGCGGGCGGATAAAGCCTTCCCGCCACGGCACGGCGTGGGCCAGCTGGACTCAATTTACCGGGCCGCGCGCGGCTTGTCATGGTTGTCATTAGGGCTCGCGGCTTCCGTAAACTGGCTCTAAATGGTTGGAAATTAACTACTCTACCCCAAAAAGTCAATACTTTGGCAAATATATGCGAATTACATCTCAAAGTATACATTTTCCCAACTAAGTGTGGCCTACATCAAGGGAGAATGCCGACGGTATGTCCTCACTCTTCAACTTGCCTAAAATAAACACCAGCGCGTTCGGTCGTGCCGTTTTCACCATGTTGTTGACAACAAATTCATCCACAATTTGGTTTTTATCTCCAGTGCGAACGTGTTGGTGAACTTTATCTACAATTTGTCAAAGTTATAGGATTTCTGAACATGCTCATGTCCCAAAAAATCCCGTAAAAACTCAAAAATTGACTTTCCTAGCGGCAAATTTCTTCCTTCCAAAAATGGCGCCTTCCTTGATCAATTTTCAGTGGAAAACAACCAAATGCGCATGTCTGAGAAGGAAAGGGCTTTTAATTGGAGCCCCAGTTTGGCGGGAGGTTTGAATGAGCCAATTGGGACGCCATTTTCCCCTAATGTCGTAAAATCGCCAAACGCCTCATTTGCGGCTATATTTCTTTAACATAGGCTGTGTCCCTGTGGTAGTGAACTTGCACCCAAACTATGCGCCATCATTCAAGGACTCATGCAGACTACATGTACAAAAATTGGTGTTGTTGTTGTTGTTTTACTTTTTTAAGTCTATAAATTTGCCATACGTGGTCTCTCGGTGATGATTCGGGTGTTGATTACGTCTCCGATGATTTGCGCGAAAACAAAACAACAAAAAGAACATGTGATCCACCCCGACTCCGTCATTAGACTCATATATGGTTGTGTAACAAAACCCACTAATGGTCCCATTTCAACTTTTGGGATGACCATAGACCAAGAATGCAGGTATCATCAGAGAATTCTATTATTTTTTCTCGGGGCTTGACAGAAATTTCTTAAGGAGGAAGGCAGTCTCGCATAAAGAAATCTTCATTACCGAACAAAGTAACATCCATACTTTTGACGTTTGATCTGTCGCGTTGTTTTATGTTCAAAATTTGACTTGACTTAGAGTACTTGATAAATGGAGCATCATACGAACAAAAGATGTATCCGTAGAGGATTAGCTAGTGTCAATCAGGCCACACTCAGGGTGTAAGATTGCAGAGAATTAAAGTTGAACTTAAATATATGTTGGTATCTTGGACTTAAAATTGTGTTCAAAAGCTGTTAATATCATCTGTGTAAAGTCACATTGATTTTGATTCCAGATTACGTAATATTTAAGTAGGATTTGTGTTTACTCTAGACTTGCAAGAAGCTTGCAAAATCAACATCTGGTTTGTGTAAATCTTGCCAACGAACATCATCCTCAGACAAGAGTTACACCGGCGCCACCAAAACTACACGCGAAGTTTCTAGTAATACATTAGGAGTTCATATTTAAACTATCAAAACTATCACGATTTTTAGATTATGTATACGTATATTGGGCCAGTATCAGGGGTCTCGGGAGGATGGTTGTTTTCTACGTTTTCTTGGTTGGTATACAGCTGCGGTGGGGTATGAACAGTATCTCGCATCGGGACAACCACCGAACTTTTCAGTTGAAGAAGAAACGCTGCGAGGAGAGGTCGTGGCTTCGTAAGTACCTACTAGTATATCCCTTTGTTCCATGACTTACTTTGATTTGCGTTTTTTTACCCTTGTGTTTGCCACATTGTGTATAATGAAGTTATGGTTACTCTTATCAACTATCCATACATGTATCTACTCAATGGGATCATACAGCCTGACATCAATGAGGCTTCAGTTCGCCAGAAACCTACTCTTTTTTAAAGACATTTTAGCATTTTCTCCTCGTTTTCCTTTTATATAATTACCTTCAGAAAGACATTTATGACATGTGTTTTTGAAGGGTTTGTATGTATTATCTTAATATATACACGCAAGCTAAGCGCCTGACTGGGGGTAAATACCATTTCGTAGATGGATAAATAATGATAGAGTATTTTGCTCCATTGGAAGAAACAGCTATGTACAATGTTATTTCTTGCTCTGTTGACGATAATTTGTGGGTTGCCATGATTTCCCACTTAGTCTGACAGCGGGCCGGGACTGACCCTAGCTGCGGGTGGCTGAGGAGAGACCGCGTTTGGTCGAGGTCAAAACACACAGAAAAAAATCTATCTGGTGTTTGTGATTTAGCAGCATAACTAATAAGAGTGACGGGTGGAATTTCATTCAATTCGGCACAGTATATTTTAGGTCGTGTCTTCGAAGACATTATTAGATTTTGGCTCCCCCTTGCGGCTTTCCATGGTACTGAAGAAGAACTTCCGATTTCAATATCTCGTGTACTTGACAAGGTGTGCTCACTTTTTATCGATACTACCGCACAGTAAAGAACAAGCCTTATTGGCTTTCACGCTTATGTGTTCACAAATGTTATGCAAATGACGGTAATGATGCAGCAAGAAGGTGAATAGGTCAAGATTTCGGTCGCACTCATTTGTACCGCGAATAAGTAACTGTGTTGTGCGGTCTAAGGGTGATGTGGACGGCGATTGGCTACGTCAGTGTACATACCGGATACTACTGCATCAATATTACTAAACATCAAACAATACTACGTGCTGATGACTGAGTGATTGGTCAAAGTAAATTAATTGACCAATCACTGAACAGCTACTATAACACGCCAGTCAATCTGCGGCATTTATTTCATTGACTGCTAGGAGTCGCTCTTGAAAAATCAATGTAAAATCGTATTGGCAATATTCTTTTTGTGTCGTTCTCTTTTATTTCACTTAGTGGCGCTCATGACACGCAGGGATAATGCGCCGATTGCGGAGTTGTTTCCGTTGAGCGGAAAGAAGTGAATACTGCTCTAAAGGTAACTTAATTGACACGAGCACAAAGGTACAGACATCTTTTCCATTTCCGTTATTTATTCACTGTGCTTCACAATAAAAACTAAAAAAAAATTAGACACCATACTTCTGACTTTTCATTGAAATACATCTTCCAAATACACAAACACCAGTTCAGCTTCAAACATGGGTTCCATATTGTTATCAAGATACCTGTAGGCTTGAAGCACTTCTTCTATGATACATGACATACTATAGTTCAAAACTGATATCCTATTTATTTTCCTTCACTTTATATTTACAATTTGTCTTCCAGTGCACTTCTGTTATGGGATAATGTTAATCATCACAAAAAAGTAGTTTATCTTACATTGTTTATCATTTGTAATGGTGTTTAAATCATATTCTTTTTCTTTGTTGCGTTCATTTGATATTTTGCCTCACATTATGATTATAACGTTACATACCCATGTAACAAAACTATACACACACAAAAGGTATGATGTAACAAAACTCAAAACAAACTTTTTATCTTAGGTTTTCTTACACAAAATTCAAAGTCATAAATTCATGGATACAGCATGGATACAAAATGTGTCTTTTTCCATGCAACATTACTTAAGAATTTGTCAAAAACATAATAAAATCCAAAATACATCTTCACTATGATAAAACAATCATGATAGAATAATTCTGTCTAAAACAATAGAATACAGATCATTCAATCGATTTTCAATACTACATACATGTACTTGTCAATTTTTGAACCCAAAGATACGTCTAAATATCTCAGTTGATTATGTAGAAAGAAGTGCATTAAATACAATCTCTCAACAGGACAAAAACTTATTGCATGAATATTGATGACCCTCTATTGATGTCGTGTTTAATTTAACTCCTACAATTTCTTGTTTTCAAACCAATCCTTTTTTTAATCTCTTCTGTGAAATGTAAAGTCTTGAATATTGGCTGATCAAAGCAGTTGACCAACATTAATTTGTGGCTCATTTTAACCTATAGAAGTTCTGTGATGTTCACACAATTCACACATTATTTTCAGTTTCCAGATTAAAATGAAAATCTCTGATTTGCATATTTCCTTATGTGTAGATGCTCTTGCATTCTATATTTTTTTGTTTTGTCTTCTTTGTGAAATTTTGTTGCTATTTTCACAATAGCCCTCAAAAATACCCCTTGGTGTATTCCCTGTAAGTTGGAATTGAATTCTTGCATATCCTGTGCAATAAATGCAGCATTAAAGATGAAATCAAGTCATAAAGATAACTTCAAATTGCAGGAAGTCAAACAATGTTGTGACACAATGATTTAAGTATCAGTACTGTTTTTCCAATCTATCCTTTTTGTAGTGATACATAACATCAATAAATAAAGGAAAGGTCATTCATATTCTCTTACATTAATCATGATCAAAGTTATATAAACAGTAATTGAAATTATCAACATTTTGATCACAATTTCAAGCAATGTCATCTACAAATCAGCTGCACGCCTGAATGTTTAGAGAAGTTGATTACACATTTTCCTTTCAGATCTGATGAAGGAGAGTAAATCATTTTGATACCTTAAGTCAGTCTCAATAGAAGCAATGGGGGGAAGACAACACATTTCTAATAAGCCTGTAATATCATCAGCCCTAGCCATAGTGAGTCATGATCATGCACCTAAATCTTTTATTATGACAAAAGATAATCATTGATAATATCAATTTTTTGTAGGCAAGCTTTAAAGTCTGTTTGATACAGTTGTTACACATCTCATTTCGGAAAACCCTCAATGGTAAAAATTTGATATGTTATCTGCATCACACAAAATAATATCACCATTTTACAAGTAAACCTTCCTTAAGTTTTCACTACATTCCATGGGTTACACTTTTCACACAATCAATATTTTCAAAATTGGGAGAAAAAGAGAAAAATTGCAGATAAAATTTTCCCACTTGCACAGTGAGATTTGGCTGTTTTTTTTTTTTTCTTTTCTTTAATCCAGGTCGAGTTCTTTTGCGAGCTGTTTCATGGCTTCTTCGGGTGTCGGAAGATCAAATACGATTGGTGGGTTGACAGGCTGGTAACGTACTGTACAGACTGAAGCGTTGACGTATGTCGTGGTTCCATCTGTTGTTATGCCATAACCTGAAGGTGGAGCAAAAAAATACTGCAGTTATAACTAGAGTCAATAGGTGGCACTGCTGACTTGGCAATACACTTGTATATGAATGAAATGAGGAAAACATTCAGCCGACATGAATTAATTTTTTTGGTTCTCAGGCATGATAAAGGAAAAATGTAGCAAAAGGACATTGTGAAAACACCGGGCTGGGATAATATCATGAATCTGACTATCTCTGAAATGTATGACAACTCCTGTGTTTGTTTGTAGTAAGTGTTCCCTGTGTCCTGAATGTACCACTGTACAGACTTCAGGTGCACTCTCACTGCACTTGCGTGATGCTTGCATCACTGCGGAATTCGATAGATACTCAAGAAATTTCAAAGATAAAGAACAAGTTTTCTTACTTTTTTGGTGTATTTTGTTGTCTTCTAAGTCATACTTTTACGTATTATGCAATGTCTGAATTATAAAATTTGGAGAAAATAACAAAATAGTGACGCAGTGAACTGACACAAGCTTGACCCAAGTCAGTCTTACATGTATGTTTCATGTTGATATTCTATACTTTATCTTTATCTATAAAAATCTGAAAACAGACAAATTATGTTTTACAATGGCTTAGGCCACTCCAATTTAATTTGTTGGTTCTCGGATTTCCCGACCCATTTTTTTCCGATTTGGAAAAAAAAATGGGTCCCAAGAAACGTAATATAGATTTCGCTATAATTGCAGACCTTTAAAAAACCCCATTCCAGGGGCGCATACTGCTGATAAACCAATCTGACCGCTTATTTGCAGTCACATGATCAGAACAGTGGTATAAAATCAAAGGAAGAGATTCATTGGATAAATCATGCCATGAAAAGCTGAAAACTTCATTACTTCCCATGTTTTTTTGTGTTATACAATTTCACCACAGACTTTTTACAAATTTTTTTTCTTTTTTTTTTTCGACCGACCGCCCCAATATTTTTCTGAAAAAATTCGAGAACCAAGAAATTGGTGTGGCCTTAACACTAATGTCTACTTATGAAAACACTGCCCACCTTCATGTATGTGGCCAAAGATGTGGTACTTTGGTTTGACTCTTTTCTGAATGGTGTTGAGCAGATCGACACAGCCGACGTGCTGACCTGTGATAGTGACATCACCGTGACCTGGAGGGAAAGACAACAAGCTGGAATAACTTTCAACGCAAGTAGAAATGGCAGACTTCACCCCTTACCCACTTTTTTTACCAAACACCACTGAGGATGTATGGTAATGCTACATTGTGTATACCTCATGTATTAAGAATTACAAAAATGTACACAGCAGGGCTCTAGCCAACGTCCGTTTTTCCATCATTTGACGGAAATTTGCTGCGTCTGACAGAAAATTTTTAAAACCAATCCGTCAACCTTGACGGACAAAAATCCTTGGTGGAAGCTACAGACGGCTTGGGGACGCCGTCCACGGCTGTAAAAGCCACACACTGTTTGTTTTGCTATTGTTATGATTGTTGACAATGTGTGTCGGCGCCCTTTCGCATACGATAATCTCATTAAAAATCCGTTTTTCAAGGTCTAAGTTCAGTCTCTCTAACTCCTGGAATAGTGTTTTTGCGACAATGGGAATTGGCTGACGGAAAAAAATTTCGAGCTGGCTAGAGCCCTGGTATATACCATATATCATTAGGCTCGCCCTATAGCATTGTGTACAAATAAAAAAAATGCTTGTTTGAAAGCTTATATTTAACCTAGTGCTAACCTAAGATTTGATTGGCTACAGGCAGAAGATGAAGAAAGAAAGAAAACACAAGCAAAACAATATGATTTTTCTGTACCCAGGAAAAGCGTGATAAACAACTATTTTGTATTCAGCACCAAGGACTGAGTCAATGCAAAACCAGATGCACAAGTGGTTCAATTGCAAATCCCAGTCTGAGCACCAAGGAGCACTTAGGTGCTTGAAAAAAGCTTTTCCTAAACAAGATACTCCTCCATGAATGCCTCCCTCCACAATACTAGCAGCCAAATGTTAGAACACTGCATAAAAAGTCTGTGTATTCCCATTGGTGCAAGTCATACGGGTATGAACAATTACGCAGGTGGGAAAGTCTAGGTCAGAGCAAGATCAAAACACCCAATCTGTTTTGACAGAAATTACATACAGGTGGTGGGGAGTCTTCAAAAGCAATAAATCATAGGACTTCTCCAGCCTTGCACATATCGGTATTGACGTCTTTCACCCTTTAGGGGGCCAATTCTAACAGAAGCTAACAATCTTTTTACAAACATGCTAGTAACTTCAGGAACACCATTAAAGCTGTTAGCAACTAACATGTTTTATAGTTACTAGAATAACAAACATGTGTACGGTCAAAGCGCGTTTTGCCCAGATAAATACAACTATAAAAGTGGAAATATTCAGAGTGGCTTTATGTTACGGTTTTTGTGGTGACATCTTCAGCGTGAACTTAACACAACTGCAAAAATTCCTCAATACACAGTTATATATTTAAAAAAGGGTAGTTTCAACTGCAAACATACACTGGACAAAATGGATACGGATGCGGGCATATACCGCGGTATTCGTTAGGTGCGGATGCGGAAGAATACGAACAAATACGAACGAATCACAGATTCTAATAGGATACGACAAAACACTGAACAGATACGATACTGTATCCGCTAGGACGAAAAATACGAAGAGATACTATGTCGTATACAGTTGGATCCCTTACTGTTAACAAATACGAAAATGTCATTTGCTCGAATCCTTCAATTTGGAAATCTACAATGTTCAATCTGGTCTTGAGTTTCCTTTTGCGTCATAAAAACATTTTACCCATCGGCGGGCCCACTCTTCGATAAAAGTACGTTCTGAAAATACACAAATACTAGAAGATCCCTATTCCGTATATCTATGGATCCGCTGGCCCATTTCACGGCAAAAAGGCATCAAGGATAATCTGCAGATCCTAACGAATCTCTTTTCTGTATTTTCTATGGTTCAGATGGCCCACTTCGCGACAGAAATGTCCAGGGTCAATCTATGGATCCTAGCAAATCCTTTTCCCGTATTTTCTACGAATACGTTGCCCCACCTCACGGCAGATGGATCCTAGCAAATCCTTTTCCGTATTTTCTATGGATTCGTTGCCCACCTCACAGCAGACGGATCATAGGAAATACCCTTTCCGTATTTTCTATGGATTCGTTGCCCCACCTCACGGCAGACGGATCCTAGGAAATACCATTTCGTATTTTCTATGGATTTGTTACCCCCACCTCTCATTTTTCACAAAAAGTGCAGGTTTCGCGAAAAGAAGTCCGATTTCCGATCAGACATACACATTGTTTGTCGAAAAATAGTAATTTGCTCTCTTGAGCCAAAAAGAGCATTTTTCACAAAAAATACAGGTTTCGCGAAACAATGTCCGATTTCCTCGGAACCAACTTTATTGCATGCAGAAAAATTCCTCGACATCAGACATACACCTTGTTTGTCGAAAAATGGTAATTTGCTCCACCGAGCCAAAAAATGCAAAAAGAGCATTTTTCACAAAAAATTCAGGTTTCGCGAAACAATGTCCGATTTCCTCGGAACCAACTTTATTGGATGCGGAATGGTTCCTCTACATCAGGCATATACCTTGTTTGTCGAAAAATGGTAATTTGCTCTCCTGAGCCAAAAAGAGCATTTTTCACAAAAAATGCAGGTTTCGTGAAACGATGTCCGATTTTGTCGGAACCCACTTCATTGCATGCGGAACGATTCCTCAACATCAGACATACACATTTTTTGTCGAAAAATGGTAATTTGCTCTACTGAGCCAAAAAGAGCATTTTTCTCAAAAAATTCAGGTTTCGCGAAACAATGTCCGATTTCCTCGAAACCAACTTTATTGCATGCGGAACGATTCCTCGACACCAGACATACATATTTTTTGCCGAAAAATGGTAATTTGCTCTCCTGAGCCAAAAAGAGCATTTTTCACAAAAAGTACAGGTTTCGCGAAACGATGTATGATTTTCTCCGTACCAACTTTATTGCATGCGGAACGATTCCTCGACACCAGACATACATATTTTTTGCCGAAAAATGGTAATTTGCTCTCCTGAGCCAAAAAGAGCATTTTTCACAAAAAATACAGGGTTCGCGAAACAATGTCCAATTTCCTCGAAACCAACTTAATTGCATGCGGAATGGTTCCTCGACATCAGACATACACATTTTTTGTCGAAAAATGGTAATTGCTCTGCTAGCCAAAAAGAGCATTTTTCACAAAAAATTCAGGTTTCGCGAAACAATGTCCGATTTCCTCGAAACCAACTTTATTGCATGCGGAATGGTTCCTCGACATCAGACATACACATTTTTTGTCGACAAATGGTAATTTCCTCTGCTGAGCCAAAAAGAGCATTTTTCACAAAAAATTCAGGTTTCGCGAAACAATGTCCGATTTCCTCGAAACCAACTTTATTGCATGCGGAATGGTTCCTCGACATCAGACATACACATTTTTTGTCGACAAATGGTAATTTCCTCTGCTGAGGCCACACCAATTTAATTTCTTGGTTCA
>NC_049997.1:11853393-11901327 GCF_000003815.2 Branchiostoma floridae
GGAACAATGTCCGATTTGCTCGAAACCAACTTTATTGCGGAATGGTTCCTCGACATCAGACATACACATTTTTTGTCGACAAATGGTAATTTCCTCTGCTGAGCCAAAAAGAGCATTTTTCACAAAAAATTCAGGTTTCGCGAAACAATGTCCGATTTCCTCGAAACCAACTTTATTGCATGCGGAATGGTTCCTCGACATCAGACATACACATTTTTTGTCGACAAATGGTAGTTTCCTCTGCTGAGCCAAAAAGAGCATTTTTCACAAAAAATTCAGGTTTCGCGAAACAATGTCAGATTTCCTCGAAACCAACTTTATTGCATGCGGAATTGTTCCTCGACATCAGACATACACATTTTTTGTCGACAAATGGTAATTTCCTCTGCTGAGCCAAAAAGAGCATTTTTCACAAAAAATTCAGGTTTCGCGAAACAATGTCCGATTTCCTCGAAACCAACTTTATTGCATGCGGAATGGTTCCTCGACATCAGACATACACATTTTTTGTCGACAAATGGTAATTTCCTCTGCTGAGCCAAAAAGAGCATTTTTCACAAAAAATTCAGGTTTCGCGAAACAATGTCCGATTTCCTCGAAACCAACTCTATTGCATGCGGAACGGTTCCTCGACATCAGACATACACCTTGTTTGTTAAAAACTATTAATTTGCTCTCCTGACCCAAAAAGAGCATTTCCATGTTCGTTGACAGCCAGGGATCCATGTATATACGACAGCGTATTCCTTGTGTGTTATAATTCCAGCAGATACAGTGTCGCATCTGTTCGGTACTTTGGCGTATCCTTAAGAATCTGGGATTCGTTTCGTATTTGTTCGGAATCTTCCGCATCCACATTTGACAGATTTGACGGATACCTTGGTATCTGCCGGGATCCGTACCCATCCGTACGCTGTAGAAAGGCTATAAATGGCTAAATGAAATATAACAAAATACACAGGATTCGAGTGTTTAATTGTATTAAAGCTACAAGTGACAAGTAGAATCTTTAGAAAGGCGTCCTAACAGAAATTCTGCCTGCGCCTATCGAACGGTTTAATACACTTCTCCCGGCCATTCAGCGACGGTCGATCTGGTAAAATAATAGTAACTTGTTGCTTGTTTCATGTGTTTTGTTCGGGTCAAATGCGTGTCACAGCCACTGTGCTTTTTAAATGTAAATTTATTCGGTGTTAATTGGTAAACAAGCAATCAGCACCAACGGGGGGCAGGTCTCCGTTCGGGCCAGATGAGAGTCATGTGACAGGGAGTACCCAATGACAGGCAAGTCTGGGGATTTCAAATGTACCGTTATGCGAGACGAAGCAAGCATTTTCCGGGCCTCTGTTGCCAGAGGAGAAGAAATGGAGAAAGTTTGGACCTGTTTTACCTCTGAAGTTCTGGTCGGGACTTTGCTTTCCAGCTGGGAGCCCGCCGACCCAAAGAACGCCAAGCTATATGCGCTAGGATGCCTGGATTCTGTACAAAGTTGATGAGGCGGATTATGTTGGAGATTTGTGCAAGGTCACGGAATGGTAAATTCACTTTGAGCCGAGATTGCAAGGTGAACAAACTTTGCGACCTATCCAACACAAGTCATATGGATCGGACTGCGCAAATCTCAGCGGATTATTCCTCCTTCCGTAGCCTGTTGGAACCGTGTGCTCTTTTTAATAACTACCCCTGGTCCCGGCCCCGGAGTGTCGCTGGACAATGGAGTCTGAGTTGGACCAATTGGTTGGACACAGCACAGAATCGTGAATCATTTTGAAATTGCACAGTCACTGCGATTGATCCCAATGCCATCGACGTTAACTACAAGTTTTGAATAAAAGGCCGCAAAATTATATACCTGGATATAAGAGTATATGGATATTTCCGATCCAACCAAATGCGAAACCTGTATCCCCACTTATTTGCTACGTATACTTTTCTTGGATCCCATTCAAGAAAATCCGAAATCTGAATTGTTCCGTAGGTATGTACTATCTAAACTTAGACAAAATACGGGGGATACAGCTTTCGGATTTGGTTAGGATCCGGGAAAATCCGCATTTCGTATCTGCATAAACGTATCCAAAATACGGGCGGATACAGCTTTCGGATTTGGTTAGGATCCGGGAAAATCCGCATTTCGTATCTGCATAAACGTATCCAAAATACGGGCGGATACAGCTTTCGGATTTGGTTAGAATCCGAGAAAGTCCGAATTTCGTATCTACGTATACGTAGCAAATACGTTTGGGATTTGGTTAGTATACGGAAAAATACCGACGTTTCGACGTGTTCTCCGCGGTAAGGATACGAAAAAATACCAATGGGATCCACTACCGTATTTGCCAAAAATACGGATTTCGTATTTTTCCGTGTTTAATTAGTCCGGATTCGAGAAAATCCGAAATTTCGGATCCGTAACAGATTCCGCTCGCATCTGTCCGTAAACGATCGTATCCTTCAAGGATACGGAAAGATAACGGCCCGGATTTGACTGCATTTGAACCCATTTTTTCCAGTGATAAAACCACAGCAAACATTCCCTTTTTTTCTCCCTGCCATGAAACATTTCGCCTTTTACAGTACCAAAGACAGCTGTTACAGTAAATTGTAAGCCAAGTATTGCCTGCCAACCTTCAGGGAAATTGAACGAAAGCCTATAACGTTGAGAGACTTTGATTATCAAGAAAGCCAGTGTTGTAGAAAGCTGGCAGCTAAACAGCAACAATATTATTGGGAAATCAATAGTTTCTTACTGAATCTATAATTCTAACAAAATAAATTTTCGAGCTCGGCAAAAGGCATACAGTAATTCTAATTGGGAGTTTCTATAAGAAATGCTAGTGACGCATTAAAATACAGTTCTGATAAAGTTCTGGCATCTGTACATTGTATTTCCTTTGTACGCTTCAAAATCTGTCCCCACGGTGCTGTATATATGCAAGTAGAATAACAAATTTTCCTCCAACTAACATGAGTTGCCAGTGCTTGTTGCTATACACATGAGGTCAAGTTACACAGTACTCCAGGGCCTCCCAATTAGGGCCAGGAACAATTTCCTTTGATTTCTGGACGACCCAAAGGCCAACATGGAGTCACCTTAAAGTTTACAACATTGCACTGCCAACATCTCAAGGCCTTTCTAATTAGAGGAAATACTTATAATGTCATTACAATGTGATCTCAAATGTCAATGGCTTATTACACAATGACAGGTCTCTCTAACACTGAACGTTGGGAATTAATCACAGACTTTGTGTTTTGAATGTCATCTTTTTGCAAAATCTTTTCCTTTCATCGCATCTGAAGTCCTTTGAGGATCAGATTCATTGATGAGATGCTGAGCTGAATTCAGAATTTCCACCTCAAACAAGCTTTTCTATGTGAGTTTCACTAATTACCCGTATGAAACTTAAAAGGGGAATAACAAATACAATTAAGCCCCCACTGCCTTTTAATTTAGCCAGTTGTCCTATGAGAGTAATTGTTTAGGCTTGTTTCTTTAATGAAGCATATTCAGTTGAAACCCAACATGGAAAGTCGATCCTTCAATTGACTGTTTCAAGGGTTGGAGATAGACACATGGTCACCTAAATGTGTGGAAAATGAGCAATATAACAAAATCCCAAAACCATACCCCGTCCAACTTTATATAGGTGGACATCGCTAGAATCGTATAATGCTAGTTCACCTTCATCCGCGGGGTAACCTATATCCGTTATTTTTCAAAAAAGGGTATTTAGGCACATCAAGCCGATGGGTGGTACTTTAAACTGCAATATAATGAAAATATTGCAACTTGAACTCAACGTCCGTCGACGTGATATCCCCAAATACCGTTTTTAAAAGCAACGGATATAGGTTACCCAATGGATAATGGTGAACTAGCGTTAAATAAGTCCAGATATAGCATTGAGGGCTGTCTGCAGGACCCGTCCCTTTGTCATGGTACAGAAATATGCTTGTTTCGACGGAAATAATATTTCGCCCCATCCGTCAAAAAAATTTGACTTCATGACATGAAATTCATGAAAATGTATCTTACCAAGCTTAAAATGACAGATTTAACCATGAAAAGTATAAACATGGGCTCCAAAACAATGAGAAGATGGAAAAAAATTATAACTGGCGACAGCCCTAGACTGTATTGACATGTAAGCCTCTTGCAACCAGACATTTTAAATCACCATAATACCTTGTACCAGACAGACGTAACTCTTTAAGAGGCTTGGCACCCAAGCCAAAAGCTTTCCCTCGTAGAACAAAAGACAGGAAGTTCATAACAGGCTTTGACTTAGGCAAGAGAGGTTACTTTGAGAGTGACGATCCCACAAAATAAACTTTTTCCTTAACTTGTAAGCCCCAGAAAATGCATTTTTAAAAATATGTTATTGGGCTTGTCACTTTTAAGAATGCAAACAATATTTGCAGTGCTGGAAACCACTGGTTAAATGCCATGCCAATTCAGCTTCTTGGTTGTCAGATTTTGCACGAAAACAATGCTTTATGGTATTTAAGAATTCTGAAAAACCATAAGAATTACAATGTGGTTATTACCCAAGACAGTTAGGTGTACATGTATATGGTGTCTGTGAGGTGTAATAGTAAGGATGTTTGGCCCAGACCCTTGAGGTCCTGGGTTTGAACCCCCTGACAAGTCTGCAGGTCCTTGAGAAAGGCACAACTTTCCTCCCTCCATTCAGGTGAAAATAAAAACCTATCTGAGATTAGGTACGTCCCTCAGATGTTACGTTAAATGGGGGTCCCGTGTTGATAGTCACACCTCCAGCATATCACACTTATTGATAAGAGTAGCTAGGGGTCCTTTCCAGTGTGAATGGATCAATTCAATCTCTCTGGATATGCAGCTTTTATTCTCTTCAGTTCAAACTTGGTGTGTTATGCCATGAGGCTGTTTACGAGGTATGCAACAAAAACAAAATCATTATGAAGACAAGGACTTTCTTCCACTGATGCTGCCAAAATTTCACCAGTTTGTTGTTCATAATTATCCTGAATGATACATCTTTCTATTTCTTACTGCCAAGTCAATCAGCATCGAATTGGGAAACCAAGAAATCCACTTGCCATGGCCTTTGATGAGAGGACACGCAAGACCCCAAAGGTTACTCCTGTGCTGATTTATAAGAGTTGTAAACACTCAATCAGCCACCGGCTAAATGACCTATGGGTGATCTCCTCCATTAGTGCAGGGCTGATGCACACCAATGGCAATCTGCAGGCCTCAATAACAAGAACCCAAGGACAGGCTGTCACCACCTCACACGATTTTTTCCAAGTAGGGTCAGAATTATACTCTCAAAACTTCACAGCATGACAAAAAGTGCAGGGGTGTGAGTGATTCTAAACTATTTTGGTCTGTTCCCAAGTAAACTCAATGACCTGTTACTCTTATTGGGTCTGTTAGTCCTCACTCTTAGGCCCTGTTCAAACTGGTGTTTACAAACTGGTTTCTGGGTTTTATCGGCTTAAGCCGGATCAATCTGGCACTGCCTGAATGCCAGAGACACATTTGAACTGTTCAAAGTCTGAGTTTGTGCATTTGTATCTGTATCTGTATCTATGTAGCCGGTATAACCGCCGTTCGGCGTAACACACCAGCTTCGCAGGCACGCGGCGCGGCAGCAGCTGGTTATATTACACCGAACGACTCATTACACCTACCTTTTGCACATCTATCTGCAAGCGTTCTTTAAAACTACCCAGAGAAGATGCCCCTTGAATGCAACGCAGCTTAAAGTCTGTTCACTGTGCATGTTGACTTAGTCATGGGTTTGATATATGAAATTCACGTATTTTGTTGCCAAAGTCAGCCAGCGTGCACCCTTGAATATTTTCCTTTGTTCAATCAGATAGCAGATTTGAGTAGTGCACAAATGTGTGTACAGAAGCGGAAAAACGACAATGTAATTGCTGCTTTCGGGGACAGTGAAGTTCATCAGAAACTGAAGGGGTTGTACCAAAACACCAAGTTTTTACCACAAGGTGGCCGGGAGTTAGCAAAACGAGGCTTTTGGGAAAGTTGGAAACAGTGTCGCATTATGATCAAGAACATGAAGACAACATTCAAGTATAAGAAAATGAATGATCGACCTCTGAAATTTGCATGGCAATACTTAATATTGCGACTTTAGATTAATCTAGTCTACAAGGTATCCTGAACTAGAGCTAACTTGAAGTTTGCAACATTGGCATGGTACTGATGATTTGGATCATCAAAATCAGGTCTGTGCATATCCAATTTAAAAACAAAACTGATTTAACACGGATTTGATACAAAATGTGATTATGAATTTTGAATCTGAACAGAACCTTGTTGAGTCACTAGATAAACCAATGGGCCAACATCCACAAGCCTAAGGTACTGTAAACGCAGAAATATTTGCGGTGGATTTAATGTTCGCACTTTTGTGGTGACCACTTCACAGCGAAATTAAAACCACAGCGAACATTTTTCTATTATGGTATTAGATATAACGGGGGCCGCCCTAAGACGGTTCTCGTCGTAAGACGGTACGGATTTTTTGCTGATCTTATTATCCATAAGTACACCGTGTCTGTTGCCACTGACTATGCTGATTACAAACCAGGTCCATGCACACAGCTTTAATTTGCATTCCAAGTATACTTTAACATATTTACTTCATGTTTTTTTTAAAACAGAATTCTAACAGTAATGTTGACAGTGCTGAATCACTGCGGTCACCGGCCTCTGCGTATTGGCGGCTCGTGTCGCTAACTATACGAACTCTTCCAAGCAGTCACACAACTGCCATGATACACATAAATAAAGCTCCATAAAACACTATGAATATGGGTCTTCAAATGTTTGTTGAGTAGAAAAGCAACCAAAAGGAAGCGACATAAACATTGCCACCATTGTACTCCCAAGGGAGTGTGGCCGTGAAGGTAGCAGACTAGAGAACGCTCCAAAGATTTATTTGACTGTAACAAATGATCCGTGCTGTCTATGAAAATAAGACTTGATAGAGAGATGTAGATGATATTTTCATATAATCAGACAGAGTTTTGTTGATGTTGGCGGTGTCGTTTTTTCGTAATGTTTTTTTTAGTCAGGCATTCACAATCAGTGCATTCAGTCCATTGCCCATAAAAACATCAGCTGGATTGTTCTAGGTACAGCCTTCCTCATGTGAGACAAGAAGTACATACAGTCACGATTTTACTGTCAAAAGAAAGCTAAAATATTGTACTATTAATTTTTTTCTGTGTACTTAGATTTACCACTTACTTCTGAATAGAGCAAAATGTAAAAAAAAGCGTACCGAGTTAGGCACACTGTCCAGCATAGCACAAAATTGGAAGGTTACATACACGAAATTGTCTCACAGTGTTTGCCGCTTGTAAGACGCAGCGCGAAAGGTTCATGAACCACATGAATGCATTTCTTATTCAAGTATGTTGTTCAAATCTATGTGTAAAAAAATCAGTCATCAAAATTTGACCACTCTCAGGCAACTAGCTATGGAGCGCCATGAGTTTGAGCGCAAGAAAAAGCGTACCGTGTTGGGGCACCTCCCGTTAATCTATGGTGTTACAGCGAACTTAAAAACACCGCGAAAAGTCCTGCTACCGCAAAATTAAATCCCCACAAACTTAAATGCATTTACAGTAATCTCCAAAAGGACAACCAAATCCCTAGAGGCCTCTCTCTCATTTCTTTCCAACCAATTTTCCTAGACATATCGCATTACACATTGTAAATCAGGACATTACCACACATAATCAGTCCCCCTGGCTTAATCACACTGAGCAATAATCAAATAGAGAATGTCACAGTTTCAGGCCAGGGGGATGTTTAATTTCCCATTGAACCCTTGAAGTTTATACACCCTTCCTCACCAGAATACAAAGCAAGACATAAACGGTGCCTTGACTCACATGAGCTCTCATTAGTACTCAGATCATCAAACCAGACTTGTATGCAGGCTTTTAGCTAGGAATTAATTTTAGGGTGTCCAAAGTAATCGGAGTGATCTGCGGCGCTCGCAGGCGCGAGCATTGTAGTGGGGTCAGGGGGAAAATTTTGAAATCATAACCCTCTGAAATGCTATTTCCTGCATTTTGAGGTGCATATTTTGTAGAATTCAGCCAAGATTTTTTTGTGCCTGTTACAATATGTTTGCCCTGACTGAGGCTGGGAGGAAAAATTTGGGCGTCCGTAGTGCATCTTGCTTAAAAGTAGTGCGTCCGATTTCTTATGTTTGTTAGGACAGGGCGTCTAAATGACGCGTTGACGCATGCCTAGCTAAAAGCCTGCTTGTATGTCTATGCCACCAGAAACGCATCAGGGCTATAAGGGATAGGAATGCTGCATCCACTTAATGGCAGAATAATCCACTAGAAGCTTAGAATTTTGTGTTACAGTCACTAGTGAGGCAAAGAGTGATTTAGAGATCTAAAAAACATTGATTCTGAATGTTAAAGACTTGGAGGAATTACCTTGGTGCAATGAAAAGTCAATAAATTTCTGTTATGATAGCGAAATTTTGTCCTTTCAATTTGCAGCTTTATGTGTAGTGTCTTCTTAGTGAACATTCTTAAATTTCTGAGATGCAGTATGTCAAGGCGGTTACACGTACAGTACGTTTAATCTAACTGATATGCTGTAATGTTACAAAACATCATACAGATTCAAAGGGTGCAGACCTACATGTATATTGTGACATCCCTATATGTGTTCGGGTTAGGGAATTAGGGTTAGAGTTTGAGGGTTTTTTAAGGAATAACCTTTGAATGATACATTGTAAAGCCTAGTCCTCACAAATCATATTATTAATCATGGATTTGACATCAACTTTCACAATTCAGCCAACGAAGGACTCTAATTTATTCCTCTTTATTTTAAGGCTCTTGTGTTCTCAGTCAACCTTCTCAGGACTTGTCTTATACAGCTGAATAGCAGAGGCTAGAGATTAGAAAACATTGATTTTGAAATAAAGTTAGAGACTTGGAAGAATGATGGTGCGTGGTGCAATCAAAAGTCTTAAGATTTCCAATGCAATACCTAGGGGATAACTAATGCTGTACTGTTAGATTCACTTTTTTTTCAATGTTGCAATCTTGGCAGACACGTAACTATACTATAAGTTATACACACTGCTATTTTTCATTTCATTTTGGCAGGACACGTGTGAGGGGTTGCTTTTCTTAACTATCATCATCTTTTGGAAGATGTCCAAGTTACCATGCATTAGGCCTGGGGGGAGCGTGCAGGAGTTTTGGTAACCTGATACCCTCCCTTACAGTGAGAAGTTACCCCTAGCAATCGACCACCATGATACCCTGAGGATGTCAGGAATTGATGTTAACAGAGTTTATCAACCGAGAAAGGAGGGCACATTCTGCTTTTGGTACTTTTCCAAAGTGGGCACCAGAGATTTTTCGTTCTGCCCTGGAAGAGCATTTTCAAATCAGAACCTCTCACAATCAGTAAAGGACACGCTTAATCTTCCAGTGCCGTTGACTGATTGCAAGGTTACGTAATTGAAGTTTGAAAGCCAAATACTTAACCTCATTACGTGTCTGCAAGGGGCAGTTGATTACCAGTTCTTGGGGGGTTAAGCTAAGCTCTAGATCTAAATGTAAAGATAATTGTTCAATGCTTAAGTCAAAGTTGACGTCAAGATTAAACTCTTGAAGATGATTACAAGTGCTGAAAGACCATCCAACGATCTTGGAAGGAAAATTACAAGTGATTTGGGACCTCTATAGTAGCTCTTGCCTCTAAGTCTTTAAACCCTCCTAGCCTGATGTGATTTGCTACATGCATGACTTCACATGTACATGTTCACATGCAGGAAGTCAAGGCGACTGGTTACGAGACAGATTTCAGCGTTATCTTTGCACGATATGTCTTAAACAGTTTTCTAGGCAGACATGGAAGGGTAGAGACCAAGCAGGCCAAGCAGCTGTGTCTAGCAGTGGCGCCACAAAGTTTTGATGCTTTGTTTACCAAAGAGGCAGAATGTCTGACAAGTTTCAGTTTGCGACAAAATTCAGAGAAAACTTTTGCTGCTCATCTTTAAATTCAAAATCTATCATGATTCCCTTCATCTTTAAGTCAGTTATGCTTAATACGGATACAGATCAAGATGAGTTTAAATTCATTTCTGGAAGGTTCATCTAATATTTTTACTTACATGCAATTGCAGTTTGTAGTTGTTAACCTTTTTAATGCTACCTTACTTCATATAAATGACAACGTTGATATGCCAAAAGGCTACCTTAGCAGGCTGGAAGAAGGGTTAAACCAACTAAACATAATTCTTCTTCCTTATCTTTGCATACATTTCATTCCATTTTGAAAAAATTTAATTTCGTTTCACTTCTAACTTATCATCAATTACCTCTGCCTAAGATGTTTTGTGTTTTATTTGTCTGTGAATGTCCATCTGTGGACAGCACAACTGTAGAAGCTGTTGCATCATTTTTTGGATATTTCTTAGAGGAAGGGAAAACAAAGGTCAAAATGGGCTACCTAGCAGCTTTCCATGGTACTACAACTTAACCTGGTTTTGATATAATCTTGTTTGCTTCTACGCTGAAGTATTCATGATTAAGCTAACAGTCTACTCTATACATAACAACTTTGTCTAATGCAGTTCTACAATTTGTTTGAGCAGACAGTACACAACGTAGTGACCTTGTGCACAGATATGGTCTAGATCTGTGTCCCGCGGGGAGACCTTGTCATTAGCTGTGGGAAAGACGTCATACAATTCAAGAAAGCAATTTGTTGTTGCAGTAGATATTTGCAATTCAGGATAGCATGGTGAGAGAGGAAAGGGATCAAGGCTTCTGAAATAACATACCGTTATTCTACCCGCCTAAAAATTCACAATCATGCACATGTATTATGTACATAAATGTGCAGAACAAACTTTTGGGTTTCCTTGGGACCTAATGGGATCTAAAGTGGAGGTAGTGCATTTGAGGACAGCCACCATGCAAGTAACATGTTCTACCATCAATTAGGGTAGGAATCTATAGTCGACTATACCAGAGTGTGGGGGACTATAGCTATCATCTTAGTATGCATTTAATGTAATATACAAACATGTTAGGTATAAAAATAGGTACCTGACTTTGACTGGGAGATAAAAGGTAAAAGGCAGCTGCAGTAGGAGGAGAGGGTTGGGCTTTGCCTTGCAATACCGTACCCTTGATACTACGGTATTAAAAAGGAATCGGAACTAGCTTTACCCTTTAACCATTGAGCCTCTAGACACAAAGGGAGCACATGCAGGTTCTGGATAATGATACGTACCCAGTGGAGGCCCATGCGTCACCAGAATGTCGACCCCCTCAGGGATGAGGTTCCACTTGTCCAGAATGGGTTTTCCTCTTTCCTCGTTAAACGCCCAGTCATAGAACCATGGCTGCCTGTAAAAGTCACAAGAAAGTTTACGGTTTCATTTCATCACAGTCATGGACTTCTAAAATGTCATGTAATCTAAAGTTTTGCGTTGCTTTTTTTTACAGCAAAGGAAAACCATCCTCCTACGCGGGGACATCCAACAGCCAAAATGTGCCCTGCTCTTTTAACCGTCACTCTTAGTTCCTGTGGATGCCCCCCCCCCCCACAAACCAGCTGTCAGCCAATCAGAGAATAGGCTTTCCGTTTTCAAAAGCTGTCTCGCATGTTTAAGGGTAACCTCATTAATATTTATAAGCAGGGCGGTCAGGAACTAAGGGTGACGGTTGAAAGAGCAGGGTACATCCAGGCAGTTTGGCTGTTGGATGTCCCTGCGTAGGAGGATGAGAAAAATGTGAAATTTGAGGTGATACTTCAGTCCAGGAAAAAATCTTGTTTGGATACATCAAATGAAGAAATTGTTGGATGGGATGTATGCTAGAAAGAATTCCATAATATGTTGATAGTTCCCTTTAATAGCCAACTGTATTCAAGGTCAATGTAATCAAACACACAGCTCCAATGGTGGAAAGGGCTTTCCAGAGAAGGAACACTGAGGAAAACCCCCCATACTCTCCAGTTTTAACTGTAAATGTAAGAATACCATCTCTGCATCTGCCACAAAGAGAAAATTGATGAACAATGTTTCCCAATCTTGTTTCCCATGGTTGTATGAAAAGCTGAATAGATTTTGCTAATAGAACTTGAATCTATTTCTTTCAACACAGTTTTCTGTTAACTTAAACAAATGTGAGTTGAAATTCATAGTGACACTGTGTATAGGAGAGCCACCTTTCTCTGTTAAGTCCTGTGACTGGATTTATAATTTATACTGACAGAAAATTTCTTCACAGACTGCCTTTTCTCTAACAGTCTGCCTTGCCAGCTACTGCTATGTAAGAATGACCATAGCAGTATAGGACAGGCTTAGACGAGGTTATAGGCTTGGAGGTCTACGCAAAGGAAATTGGACTTACGTGGCCATACCATGTGGCCTTGAACATGATTAAAACTGCAAGTCAACATCCATCTTTGTCAAAGGCTAAACGTACCTGGCTAGAATCCAAGCATTTCCTTGCTGACCAGTCCTGGACACTAACTGCCTCTATTTCAGACCAAGTTTGACTGTATAAACTTGACAAAATGACTATCAACTCTCTTCTACCTCACTCTTGCTTTAAGCTAATTTTCTTGGAACTGTAAGCCCCAAAACAACGGCATAATCTGTTCATTGTATAACCTGTCCAAACTTTGGTCCACTGATTTCTTTTCAGTTAGGTTTTTCTGGGCCGGTTCAACAAGAAAAAAAAAACGATTTTATACCATTGTACTGGTACCCATGTCAATGTTGTGCTGCCTACGGCTGATTAAAAGGCTATGGGACAAACGAAAGAACTGGTACCCACCCCAAGATGGGTCCCTGGCTGAAACTTACCATGGAGACCCCCAAATCCTGATTCCCATCACGTTGGTTTCTGAGTCTTCCAGGTAGATGCAGTTCGTGAGGAGCGATTTTGCTGTTTCTGCTTCTTCGTCACGGACCGCCCAGAACATGGGGCGCTTTCCCGCCCGGATCTCTTGCATCAGTTTAGGGTCAAAGGTCAGGTCATGGTTGCCGGCAATGACGACCTTATAAGGGTGGGGAAGTGTTCCTGTAGGGGAGGGTATAAGAATATCATCATCATCATCACAGCTGCTTTTTGTAGCATTCATCAATGAAAGCTGACTCTGTTATTGACAAAATGTATGAAGTCTGAAGAAAAAATAAAAGGAGAAAAAAGAAATTTAATATAAACATTAATAGCAATTCAGGCAACTTCTGTGTTATATCAAATATAAAGTAAGCATGCCTTGAATTCATAAATCACAAAGAAATCATAAGAATACCCCACAGAAACTCCCATGTCAATCATAACCCAAAACTTATGACACTTTAATAAAGAATCACATAGTACACATGCTACCACCATGCAATACGTGGGAAGTTATTAAACCTAGATCTTATTTTGGCTATGAATTTTGAAATCGCGGTATGCCAGCTGCTCCCAATATTCATTAATGACACAGCTGTTACAGTCTTAATCTGTTGCTCAAAGATTACAAATATTGACACAAATCATAAAAGAGAGTAATTAATAATCATAAAAATGGAAAGGGATGAAAAAGAGTTTATATTATTATAGTTTGAAGCAGAATAAGATGACATGAACTGTTACATATGGAAGTACACTTGTACACAAAGCAAACATAAAATGAAATGAAGTGAAAATAGTAGGGCAGACAGAATTCTGAGAGGTTTATTTGCATTTCAGAACAACAACACACATCGCTATCTAAAAATAGCAATATGTATTATCGGTCATCTTTTTCTTGGACAGCTCTTAACATACAGAGAACAAATATGCTGAAAAACAACAAATATCATTGAATTGTCCTAGAACAACTTCTAAGTTGTTCTAGGACAATTCAATGATATTTGTTGTTTTACTAAAGTATGTGAAAAGCTATTACATTTAAGCTCCTGGAAGACCAGTGGCGGCGGCACAGGGTGGGATTTCCCCCCCCCCCCCCCGGAAAATATGTTGGGGGGGCGTCGCCCCCCTAAAAAGCAAGCTGAAACCTTGTGTATTTTTTGATGATGGTAATTTCATTAAATCAAGCTAGTCTAATGGCAAAATTTACCAAGAAATGGCGTTTCAGAGAGTCCCGATTTCAAAATTTCGCCAGGTCCTCCCTTGTGACGGCCCGCATCTTCGGCACAGGACAATATGGTGCAGGAGTGTCGCTCTCAAAAATGTTTTAAACTGAATTTAACTATCATACTTAGCTTAGTTTACAAGCAGAATGTAGCCCCCAAATGCAGGAAATGACGTTTCAGACGGTCAAGATTTCAAAATTTTCTCCGGACCTCCCTAGCGATAACTTGCGCCTCGGGCGCTCACAACGACATGGTGAAAATTTGTGTGGGTCTTCGCCCTCGAACAAATTCTTTCTTTGACAAAAATGCCATTAGATTTAGCATAGTCCGCCAACAAAATATGTAGTCTGCCAACAAAATATGTCCCTAAGAATACAGAAAATGACATTTCAGAGGGTGCAGATTTCGAAATTTCCCCAGACCAACCTTGCGACAGCTCGCACCTTCGGTACTCGAAATCATGAAAATATTTTTTATCGCCCTCGCTATTAAAACCATGTGTCTTTCTTACAGAATTGCCATCAAATCTAGCTTAGTCTGGCAGCAAAATTTGCCCGTCAAAACGCAGGAAATGGCGTTTTAGAGGGTCAAGATTTCAAATTTACTGCAAATGCACGTGCTGCAAAAGTCAGTCCATAAATTTTGCCCCCCCCCCATACGAAATTTCCTGCCGCCGCCTCTGAAGACACTGCAAAATTGTGAGTTGTCGCAAACTCGAAGAACATTTGCCTAAATCAGACCCACTTTCATGTAATTCACATACACTCAATTTCCCTCAGTGAGGACAGGGCCCATCAGTCCAAATGCTATGAGATACAATTTCCATTTGAAGACGTGGAAATGGGAAACACAGTGATAACTTTCAGTTACTGGAGGATTGAGCTTATGTTGGGGGCCTATTTTGTCGAGGGTGGTTCACCAAATTGGACACACCAGGCACCCTTACACTGGGGAGCAGATCCTCTGACAAACATGAAATTCTAATTGACCAGGGATACCACTACATAATTTGTGGTCACAGTCTTCTACTGTGGCCTCTCTGACAGTAATTTTGCCCCTTGAGATACCTTAGAATGCACCATTTTAACTTAAAATTCCCAAGAACTCTGCACCATGGAAGGTGGATGCCCCTGGACCACCTGCAATGGTCGTGCCACTTACCGTGACTTACCAAGAAATTTGGACCCCTATAATAAAACCTTAGCTAAAAGCCTGAAAAACACACATGAAAATCAGTTTTGAAAACAGCTTCTAGCAATGACAAAATACCAAAGAGACAAAATCGTAATGCTGCGATTTCTGATTTATTGTAAAGCCATCTTGGGAAATCAGTGTGTGAAAGTCATTACTTTCCTACATATTTTAACTTCAGAATTGATATCAAGAGTCGTCAATAAACACACACAGTATAGATTGTAGGGTATCAAGTAAAATTAAAACTGATTTTGCTGTGCTGTTTCTTAATGAAGTACCACAGAGCAAGTCACGATTGACTTTTGTCCTACATATGCTTATTGTGAAATTTCCCCTGCATTACATTGCGATGCCTTTCAACTTCATTAGTTAATATTAGCAATCATATTTCAAGTATAGTTTAAGGCACTTGAGCAGAAACAATTATCTAGCAAAATGGAAGCTAATTTTCTGTGCTTATACTTTAGTTAATGATTGTACACTTGACAAGGGAGTATCAGGCATTATCCTATTCCTAAATCTACTGATGGTGACATTTCCTTATAGGACATGTGATTCCATGTAAGTTGACCTTTATTGTATAATGTCAGAGTGAATCATATTGACATCATATTTATCTCATCATAACTGTTACTCACAGCCTAGAAGCAATCTTCAGCTAGGATTAAGGTTGCTGTAGTGAGTTCTTGCAATTGATGTGCCCAGAAATAATTCTTACCTGCATGATTGTGATACGATAACATGCTGACCTCTACATGATTTAAGTATTTTAGGTCCATGCATTTGCTATTGTATTGTTTGTACCAAAAATTGTAGAAAAAATTGAAAAAAATCTCTGCAACAAAGTAACTCTTCATCATTTGCATTCAGTGACCTTTCTGTCCACGAATACAATAGTCTCAATTAAACTTTGTGACACCGATAAAACATTTTTGTACAATCATACAACAACGACGAGCGTGTTGACTTAAACATTTGACAATCAATTCATCATTGTAATTGTTTTATATGTTATTCATGCAGACACCAGACAGTGTTGAAAGGACATGCCAATGCCTCGGGCTGTAATTGATTACCATTTGCAATCAGCGTAACGGAAGGGTGCTAACAGCCATGTGAGATTTACATTTCCTTCAGTCAGAAGTATTGATCCCTCTCCTTGGTGCTGATTTCAATACAGTTCTAAATTACACTTCAAGAAACCTCCATTTTTCAACCAACGACTGGAATCAATACATTACAGACATGAAAAGAAGCTTAGCGGAAAATACCAACGTTGCATATACAATTCTAATACTACAAACCTTTAAAACATCACATAAATTGCTACATGACCATTAACATCTATTATCATAATACCGGTACGTTTACGACGATTTCTCTAGCCATACTGATTTGACAAATTGTCAACGCATCATTTTCTCCAGTTACATGTTGCTGTTATAGCTTAACCTTGCCACTTCTTCTGTGTAACTTTTCTGCCACTCTTGTCCTGCTAAAAGCGTAATATTGTAATTGTAACACGCCGCGGAATTACACGGCGAACGGGCGCGTGGTTGGGAGGGGGTACAAAATACCGGTAGGAAGAAACACGGCACAATTAACTGCCGCTATGTACATTTATACATCCTCTGATGTTCCTTCCTTTTCTGTCAGTAAATGCATAAAACATAAACCTGCATGAGCATACAAAATGTCATGAGAAAACGGACGTATACTGTCAAGAATTTTCATTTAACTTCTGTCTGTCACAACCGCTATGACGTAACACTTCACTGCTAGCGTAGATATAAAAATGGCGGGAAAATGGCTGCGTACGTTCAATTTTGCCCATTCAGTCGTAGATCCGGGCTATTATGCAACGGTTCTTCACACTTTTACATCAGTTGTAGGTCACCAACAGAAATTCAAGATTGTTGTTGAATCATGTTCGTCTTGTGCCGTGAGCATGTGTAATTATGATCTATATAAATTTGGCAATGAATGTGACAGTGTGTTCGTCCCACGACGAGCTGCCTACCCCGAAATTTAAAAAAAAGTATACTGAAAACTTTTGGCCTTGTTGTCTTCGAATGCATTGTTATCGATGCTTTGTAAATGGTGTATTGGACACCTAGATGTCTGAAGTGTGCACAGCTCAGAAATAACTATTATTGCATGTGTAGATCTCTTTAAGTTCCAGTATTTTTAATCTACCGGTATAAGTCTTACTACCGGTATTATGCCAATGCATGTTATGTATATTGGATGCAGGAAGATTACTAAAAGTTTGTTTTAAAGAAAACATAAAACAAATATTAACTCTTCACCTTAAAAGCATATATCTTAAAATGCACAATTCAGCATCTTCTGCTGTGCAGAAGAGTTGCAATGTATTTCAGTGTTCACTGACTCAGATAAACCAATCTGTATAAAATCTAAGCAAAAACTTTCCATAACCATAAATAAATACATAGATGAATGAAATTTAAGCTGTCTATCTGACTATGGGAGAATCAATTTGTACCATACAATTTGTTTCCTTAAGCATATTCTTCAAGTTCTTCTATTAGATTCAGTAATCTTCCCAAAAAATATCAAGGACATTGTGACTTTCAAAATACGAATCAGGGGACTTAGAATTGCAAGGCTTCCACGACTACGGTAATCTCTATAGTCTGACCTAAATATAAGTACCTATCTACTAGCTAGGATAAAGCTATTAGAACTGAAAGCATACTATAACGCTATAGAAAGGTCACAGGGAAAAGTGGTTGAAATTACATTGGCCAAACTGTATAGGACACTTTCTGTAGAGTAATTCAATCATGTGAGAGCAGTTATTTTCTTGAAAAGTACGCTTCAATGTAAAGTTGTGAAAGAGCGTGAAGGCTTGAAATATATACCCATTATAAAAGCTATATTGAGTTGCAGAAACCCAAAGTAGAGTCATAAATATTTCAAGGTTAGGAATACCTGACGGATAGGTAGCTGTGATATGCCCTTTGTGGGTGCATTAAAGTAAGTACTCGGGTATTATCATCCGATATGAGATGTCTCTCTCATGTTCTTCTCCGTGAGGATTTCTGTTTCGTGTGTGGATTGGTAGGAAATAATTTTATGATCCTCTTTATGGGTGGTCTTTTTATAACAATAGCACCATTATTAAATCCTTTTGGATGAAAGGCTGTAAAAATTATCACTCCAATGTCAGAATAAGGTCATATAACAACTATCCAGGTTGGTTTGCTGTAAGTTGCTTTTTCTAACTTTGCTTTTTTTACATGCAACTATTTTGCCAAAACATCTTGGTCAGTATTTGTCAGAACTGTCTTTTACATGTACATCAATTTTGTGCTTTTTTAAAGAACTCTTATGTGATTTCAGTGGATCACATATCAGATAAATGTTCTAGAAAAACTGATGCACAGTTGCATTAATGTCATGCATGTATGGACTCTATACTCATATACTTTGCTATGATCTGGCCACACCTAAAGGTATTTCATGATTAGCGTACCACACAAAGACAGAGACTGCTGGCGTGCAGTCGTAAAGACTTCACGTCTACATGCAAGCAGGTCTAACCCTCACCTGACGGGGACTACATGTAAGTTAACAACATAAATTTGCTGTCCCAAATATAATTGTTGCAAAATAAGTCAAATGTTAGAAAATCAATACAAACTTGGACAATGATTGAAATTCTTCTGCAACTGTATTCCTGGCCAAGGGTTGAGTAAAATGTCTCACATCTGGATTTCATATTTTTCAAGACATCTAACGCTACTTAACCTTTATCCGCGGGATAACCTATATCCGTTGTAGTTGAAAAAGGGCATTTAGGGATATCAAGTAGGCGGGTGGCAGTTTCAAATAGCAATATCTTGAAAAGAATGCAATTTTAAACCAACGTCGTCAATTTTATAACCCTGTTTTTAAAAGTATCAAATGTAAGATACCCAACAGATAAAGGTGAACTAGCGTTAAGGGATGGCAACCATAAAAGCAAGTTTTCGTGGCCTCCATATGTTACAAAACATCTAAAAGCTCCACAGATCAGCACACAGCCATTATCTCAGGGGTCACCTGCTCTCATTTCATGCTACTTCGGAGACAGAGCAAAATCCTTCAATGTCAATTTTCCGGTCAGAGCCCTGGATCAACCGTGCGAGTAAATATATAAGGTTTACCAGTCTCTCCAGCAACCGCCCTTCCATCTCTGGAGTTTTACTTTTTATTGCAGACTCAAATCACATCCTCCTCAACAGACAAAAATCAAATCTCTTGTAGTTTTCTTAGATACGCAACCTTATTTTTCTTCTGTACATTACTTCAAACGTAACGACAATCTGTCTGCTGCCTTCATTCAGTACTAGTGTTAAATAAACTTGACCTTTGATCTTGAGTGCAACGTTAACTTGTCTTATTGTGCAAGAAAAGTTATCCCCATATATTTACAGAAAACTTCCATAAGACTTTTGTCACATTGTCGATAGCGCCACAAAAGTTTCACGAAATCTAATTGAATTTATATGACAGTTACCTCACGTAAAAGACAATCATTGTATTTCAGGGGGTATAAATAAGATTAAATTTCCCAAGAGGGCATGCCCTTGGCTTCTACAACTATAGATCCTCCATGCCTTGGGCACTTGATGCAGAGCTTTGATCCTGGAAAATCAAACCACAGACAGATAAAGACCAGAGCTTGAAAGGGCCCTGGAGCAGCATATAGCAAAATGAAATTGTCCAAACTAGGGCTGGGTATGTACCGGTATGTTGTACCGGTACAAAACCGTTTTTTCTCATTGGACCGGTCCAGAAAAAACGGACCTGAAAAAATTTGGTGGACCGGATGTTGGACCGATTTAGAAATGAACTGATTATATGATCAGGCATTCACACCTTTTGGGGTTACCGGTCTAGGCAAATAACAAGAGCGAATCAGAGTAGACTCCATAGTCATTTTTACCAACTTTTACAGTCAATCGTACAGAGGTAGTTAGCCTTGTAGGATTTTTAAAACGCCATTGGGAGTCGAATACTACACAAAACAGATTTCTTTGTAGCAAAATGGACCATTGTTTTGAGTATCGTCCATTAACAAGTTTTCACATAATGAATCAGGTCCAGGTTCAGGTCTAGACCTGGACCTGATCCTCTGGACCTGAACCGGACCTGGACCTGAATTTTTTCGGTACCCACCCCTAGTCCTAACTATATAGTGTAAGCTCTCAAGACCTACTCAGTAAATGTCTTGCACACCTGTAGGAGAAGTGTGAACATCTCAAGGGTTACTGATGTACATTTAGAAGTTGTCCTTAAATTCACTTTTTGAAGTAACAATCTCAGGGCAGAATTATGAGATTAATATTCAGTTTTCAAAACTTTTCTTCTCAACGTCATCAACAGTTTGATTTTGGGCTGTGAAACAAAGAAAAGGAAAGGAAGATAAGATTGACGCAATGGCAAAGATTACATCATAAATGCTGACAATTGCTTCTGAGGTCAGCACCTCACTTCACCGTTATCAGTAGTCTGACAGGCCAGCTGGAAAAACTCTCTTGTCGGAGGGCTCACGTTTTCACAAGATCACGTCAACAGACTAGTTCACTAGTTGCAGCATTGAGCAAGACGATGTACGTCAACTAATTATAAGCTCTCTCAATTTGTTTCATATCGAGAGCTTTCTGAGAAAAACTACCAAGCTGCCACAGTAATCACACAAGAGTGACAGCAATGGCTTTAAACCATTTACTAAAAGGGGTCACAGTGGGTGAATAGGCAGGAAAGGTCAAGAACAGCTTTTTAAAGGGAAGGAGAAGGATAAGATGCTTGGAGATTTAACTTGTAGCAAAAATTCTTGAGAAAAAGTAGAATTTATCTAAGTGGTCGGGGTGTTTTTTGGTGAGGACTGCTGAACATTGCTCTTTGAATCAGTCCTGACCATAAACAAAATTTGGTAAAAAAATTATCTGGGAAAGCCCTAACTTAAGACTAATCCATAACTTCTGACAGATTTCTCACTGATCTTGTATGTATGCTGCCACTGACTATCCTGATAAGGAAGGTAAATATTCGAAGTCCATGCAAACAGCTGTCATTTGCATTCAAAGCATGCTTCTTCACAATGTCATTCTTTACTTGTTTCAATGAAAAATAGCATTTCAGTAATGATAATGATAACACTGAACAGAGGATGTACATGTACATGTGGCTTGTGTCACAAACTACATTTGAATACCTTACATTTTTCAAATATGGTCTAAGGTTCATTCTTATTTAGATGTAAAAGATGCTGTTGTCTGCATTTACGACTTGAAATGGCGCAAATTATAGACAACATCACTACTCCCTTCAGTTTTTCCACAACCCCTGTAACGTTAATGTTTTAAAAAAGATGCACCGCAAAAATCGCATTGGAAAAATTGGCTTGGAAGAAATTATGCCACTGGTGGGATTTTAACCCCTAAAAAATGGGTGTTGCCTGAGAACACACAAAGAATTCAAATAGTAGCCAAAAATGTAACAATTCAGTTCACAGAATGATTGTTCAGCATGTGAGATCAACTACCCAGGCCCTCTGACAGATCACGTTAGATTGCTAAAAATTGCTAATTTGTAACGATGGTTCACCTTTATCCAAGGGTAACCTATATTCGTTGTTTGTACAAAAAACGTATTTAGGGATATAAAGTAAACGGACGGTGGTTTAAAATGGGAACATTTTGAAAATATTGCAAATTTGAAACCACTGTCAGCAGACTTAATACTCCCAATATGCTGCTTTTAAAGACAACGGATAAAGGTAACCCCACGGATAAAGGTGAACTAACGTTACATGTCAATGAAGAATGAGTGCTTATTGTGTCAATATTCATTCATCAAAACCTGACCAATTTCCTGGTAAGCAGCAATGGAGTGTAGCAAGTTCCAGTGTATACTGAATAACACATCTGAAGTTAGAGCAGGTCCCGTTTAAGCTGGTTGACTGACCTCCTGTACATGACGTATGTGGCCCACAGATCTAGATTCCCATCATGGGCAGAGGTCACATCTCTTGTCTGGCTTAGGTCAATAAACCCATAAAGCATGCTCTGAACCCCACTACTGTGTCATAAAATATTCCAGATTAAAGACCTTGTATGTTGTAAAACTAATATCACCTAACTATATATGTCATGTACCTCTAGAGATAACATTTACCCACTCCCATGACAGCCAAATGCGATTTTTACGACAAAAACCTTTTACCCTTGAGTAACAAACATCACCTCTTAGCTGAATCTGGCTGTCTAAAACCACTTTTCCATGAAGATGTTGAGTTCATGTTTCAGTGGGTATGCTTTTATACTGTTTGGATAGCTGTTCAAACTTCAAATGGCCATGTGGGTGTCAGTCATCAGGGGCCAGATATGTGTTCCACTTATTGCACATGTATATATGTCTCAGTTGAACTTTAAAAATATGTGGTATACAACTCGAATCAAAAGGACAAGTATGGTTTGATCTGAGCAATTTTGACTATAACATCAAATCTCATAATTCTGCAAGGTACCCTAAAGGTGATATCTCACTGCACTTGGGGCACCTGTGCAGCACTGCGGGTTCGTTCACTGCAGCACTCTTGTGTTACCTTCACAGATTTTCTATAGATTTTGATATTGTGTAATATGCAAAAGTATGACTTAGCAGACAACAAAATACACAAAATGTAGGGAAATTTGTTCTTTATCTCTGAAAGTCATTGAGTTTGAACCCCACAGTGCCACACCAGTGCCCCAAGTGCAGTGAGATGCCACCTTATGTCTACCACATAACCAAAAACACCAAAATGATGGAGCACTAAGTAATCCCTAAGGTAGTAAAGTATTGTTTTTGGCATGCGATGTGATACCTTGTGTTTTTCTGAACCACTGTAAGCCGGGATTAAATCTGTTATCCCGTTGTTTTATTGATTATTTCATTAAATCTTACTCTGTATATAGATTAAGTTATGGCAGCTATAGCGGTGTCCTATCAGAGTTATGTTTTATCAAGAGTAACAAAATGGTCATAGATAAAAGGTTTGACACCAGTACGCATGACATATGATATGCCAGAGAATGAACTCCCCTCCGGGATTCAAACCTGCAACTACCAGATCTGTCATGGTTAAGTGGATAAGTGGTACACACGCTATACACGTACCTACCATAACTATTCATGCAATTTGTGTGGCTTGTTTTGCAGCATGAATTATTGTCAAATTACAATAAACACCCTCCAGATTAATTTTGGACTTCCAGATTGATTCCGGACAAACCTTGATCATTTGAAAATCAATTAACCAAATGAAATAATATTTGCAAGTATGGTACATTAAAAGGTAATTCATTTTGGTTAATCGATTTTCAAATAATCAAAGTTAGTCCGGAATTAATCTGGAAGTCCAAAATTAATCTGGAGGGTGTTTATAGTCTTAAGCTAATCCTAGAGAAGGTACGTGTCTTACATGTTTTCAAAGAGTCACTGATTGACATATATTCTATTAACTGAGTAGAAATTTGATCCTTTATTTTGAACTGATGAACAGGAAATGTTACAACTTACATGTAGCTAACGGAAGTGAAAAGCATTCTCAAATATCATAAAATTCTGTAGAAGTTCACTTAACACGTAAAGGTGAGAAAACTATTTCGTACGTTGCAACTAAGCCAGCCGAAGTGAAAAGCATTCTCAAATATCATAGATTAAAGTTTTCCTAACATATAAAGGTACGTAAGAACATGTATTTCATACGTCACAAAGAAAGACTCATCAAAATCCACTCACCTAACCAAGTGTTGAAGTCCTTCACTTTCTGCAAGTGTCCAAGGTCGGTGAAATCTCCCGCGTGGAGCAAAACGTCCCCGTCCGGAATCGCTCCCATCCTGTCGCTCCTGGAATGGGTGTCCGACACGCAGACGAACCGTACATGTCCGGGCGGCTTCTCCTTGTCGAACGGAACCGGGTCCACCTTTGCCGCAGTCTGAACCACCTTCCGTTGGTCCCACGCTTTCTGCGGCTGCGTGGCCAGAGGGTCTGCGTCCAGGGCAGCGGACTTGTGGTCCGAGTCAGATGACATGACTCTACGGGAGATCTTGGATAATGTTCGGCGGATGGACATGAATAAAAGCTGGAACAGTCAGAAACATGGGGGGGGAAAAAGTCCGGGTATTTGGATGGCTTCCTTTACTATGGTCTTGAGACTTCTTGTTCAAGTTTGGTGACAAAAGAGTCATTTGGTAAAAAATCCTTCAAGTTGGAACCTGCAAAGTAAAGAGAGATAACTGTCACTTACATGCATATTGTAATTTGTAATATCTAACAACATTCTTATTCAGTGTTCTAGCGAGCCTGATTTATTTTCCGTCCTCTGGATTTTGAATTTGGGAATCTTGTCAAGCGCCAAAGGCGTGACAATCCTAGGGTCTAAGAGCATGTTCCCGTTGGAAACTTTGAAATCTAGACCTTCTGAAATACTATTTCCTGCATTTTGAATGCTGGTTAACAACATTAGCAAACACTCCTTCCACTCAGGCATTGCACTGGTTACCATTACATTCAGTGGGTCGTGAGTTCAACCCCTGGCAAAGTCATACCAAAGAGTTTTAAAATGATGCATACTGCTTTTTGTACTTAGCAAGCAGCATTTGTAAAGACCATGATATTTGAGCACATAAAGCTACCAGTAGACTGGGCACCCTGCTGTGATAATTTCACAAAGTTCTGTGGCCCAAACCCTATTAAACTGCCCTATGCACTGGTGTGAGAAGGACTTAGTACTAACATTTAACTGACAACATTAGCATAAATCTACCATTCTAGAAGGACTCATTTCCACTATCTGATGGGATTTGTCACCAAGTATCTAGAGGACCAATCTGTTGAGGGCTGTTCAGAGAATAACTTGTTGAGGGCTGTTCAGAGAATAACTTAATGAGGCTGTATAAGTAACTCCGCATTTACAACCAGCTTAGAAGATGTCATTTCATTCTGGAGTGACTCCCTAGGTTTGACAACAGGGCTCTAGCCAGCTCAACATTTTTTTCCGTCAGCCAATTCCCATTGTCGCGAAAACACTATTCTAGGAGTTAGAGAGACTGAACTAAGACCTTGAAAAACGGGTTTTAATGAGATTATTGTAATTGCGAAAGGGCACCGACACACATTGTCAACAATCATAACAATAGCAAAACAAACAGTGTGTGGCTTTTACGGCCGTGGACGGCGTCCCCAAGCAGCCTGTAGCTTCTACCAAGGAGCTTTTATCAGATTTTTGTCCGTCAAAGTTGACGGATTGGTTTTAAAAATTTTCCGTCACACGCAGCAAATTTCCGTCAATTGACGGAAAAACGGACGCTGGCTAGAGCCCTGTTTGACAAGCAAACTTTTCTCCTAAAGCCAATCATTCAAATAGAAACTCTAAAGCATTCTCCAAAAGAACACCTATTATGTCTGAATAGTGGAACACCTTACCATGAAGTTTGCAATACATCCATCTTGACTAATGGGCACAAACACCATCATATCTTCTAAGAAACTCCATTTGTCTTTCCTTTGTGATAAAGAAAATGAAAGGAGTAACGGGCTGTATGAAGCACAACCGTAGCCCGTTTACTCTTCATCTGCAAGACAAGTAACTTCGTCACACCTCTGCAACTACCCAGTCACTGTAGACATCTTGAGAAACTAACCACTTAGAGCTATATGGAGATCTAAGTCTCATCTTCCACTTCTAAAGAATGAAAAATGGAGCACTTGACCCGAACGCAGCCCGGGCATTTTCCCCAAGGGTGGAAGAATAATTACAACTGCCATATTCTTCAATCTATCAGTCGGTGGGTATTGGGGTTAGTGTTAAAGGTTTCTAATGGTATTTTCCATCACAGACTTATTTAGTGCGACAACTCTAAGAACACCTAACTTCTTGGGGAAGCCATAGCCATTCTTCGTGACTGTCTGTAGCAGTCGTTTGTTGTCTGTCTCAATAATGGTACAAGGTACACAGCAATAGTTGCCGTTTACAATGTACAATATACTGTAATTCCTGATTTTTTCACTGTTACTTTATGTTCACGGTTTTCACTGTGACGACTGTAACGTGAAATTATCATTACTGATAACGTATAATTCACAGACTTTTTTTATGCGCACCTGCTGCTATCGTGAACATTTAGTTCAGAGAACAAGTTAAATTTTCTCAGGCCGTGAAAGTTTGGTACCGAGAAGACAAAGTGAATTACAGTAGATGCATCCTATTTGCATACGTAAAAAGTGAGGCATCAAACTCAATTATCCTATATGTCATACTATAAGTCAGCCTTAAAGGGTTTGTTTTCTGTGTGTCTGGAAGCCTGTGTTCTTGTGGGTCTTTGAACACTACATATGTGTGCCAGTAGAGTGATCAATGGACACATGTAATGTTAAACAAAAACTTGTTTGCATTATCAATGAACTATGATTAAACAAGACATACAACAAACTCTAAATATCAAATCAAATTATGTGAAAAAAAGAGTATGACTACAGAGTACAACTGTAGGTTAAAATGGAACACATCTTTGAAACCTGACTGTGTAATATATAGATTTGAATACCATGAAAAGTAAAGCTCATGGTAAGTAAAGCTCAGAGATACATATTGTAAATTCAGACCAGTCAGAACATAATTCTACTGGTGCCACACTTCCTACCACAGCTTGAGTCTTCAGCCATTTTGCCTAAGGGGAGTTTTCAGAAGGTCATCCAAAAGTAGGACTAATCCCTGACATGGAACAAATGTCATCTGAAATAGTCTGTTTATCTCGGGGTTAACGTTTGGTGGCCTAAAACTGTCAGCAGCTCGCTTTGATCCATTCTTCAAGCCAACCTTAATGCAACTAGATTACCCATTTTTCACACTGCAGCAAAGAAAATTATGCCCAGCAAATGACAGAGATGTCATCGAGATCTTATCTATAATTACTTTATGCAAGCAAAACATCAGCCCAAACAAAGACCTCCTAAACACAGAAAGGAAAAGGAAACTTAAGTGGTATGGATACTGGGAATGAAGATTTCTGGCATAAGTGTGCACAGTTGACTTGAGTTTGTCCACTATTATATTGTGTACTGGAGTGGTAAGGGTATGTTTCACGTTCATTGGCACAAGCCAAAACAGTAATGTATGGAACTGTTCACAGAAGAAGAAAGATGAGAAGGTGCTACAGAAAAGATGGGATGATGATATCAGAGAATAGTCAGGAATGACATTAGCAAAAACATCAATAACAGAAAACCGAAAAAGATGAAGAAACTGGTTATCAGATCCCCAATGGTCCCTAACGGTCAAACAGTTAGACTAAGGTATAATGAGATAAATAAGATGAGATGAGAAGGGATGGGATATTAAAGATGAGATGGAGTGAGATGAGAAGCTTATTATGAATATGAAATGATCCATGGTATAACTGATTACCCATTAAGGATGTAATGAAAACGACCACTGAAGAAACCATGTCAGCAAAACTGTCTATGTGACAGGATAAAGAAAATGTTTCTAAATGGGAACATTGTGGCTCTGGCTGTCTTACTGAGGGATGGCTGCAGTGTGAAAGATATCAGGTGGTTTGACGGATAAGTCTGCAATATCGATCTATTTTGAAGCGTATTTACTCGACTGTAGCTACAAAATCAATGTATGTGTTTAGAAAGTAGCATCTCTGGTCTTGTAGCTAACAATTTTAATTCTTGGCCAGGGTCTGGAACTTTGTAAATCTGACTCCAGAGAGCTTCCAAAGCATCTTGACCAGGGGTGCCTAAGTATTTGCATGAATTTTATGAGGTATTTGTGAAGGTTAGACCTCCAGGAATCGTTAAAATTGAAGACGAATAAATCTTTACTTCTGGATACTTTATTTTAATACAGACGTTTCGGAAGGCATCCGCCTTCCTTCCTCAGTGAAAAGAAAATGAAGACAAACAATTTCTTGGAACAAAGAATAATTCTTATGTTCTAAATAAACAAAAAAGGTAACGGCTAAGGTGTTCTAAAATAAACAACACAGGTAACTATTGAGGTGTTCTAACAATGTTCTAAACAAACAAAAAGGTAACTGACAAGGTTCTAGAATAATTCAAGCAAAGTAAAATGAACTAACAAGGAATAAGATATTAAAACATGATAAGTGTATACATAAAACCATCAATCACTTCAATAAACTATCCCAAGCACAAGAAAGTTCAGTTCTCAACCCACCCCTACGGTTAAGCGAAGGACGATGAATCCGCTCATAAATTGCCTCCCTTACCCCCCTCTCAAACCAGCGAGATTCTCTGTCTAAGATGTCTGTAGTATCTAAGGAGAATGAATGATCGTTGTGAATGTTCAGATGATGCCAAATGGCCGATGAAAACTTGCTAGTACTCCCCCTACAATGCTGCTTGTACCTTTCCTTCAGGGGCTGACTTGTTTCACCAATGTAAGTCTAGAACATAAGAATTATTCTTTGTTCCAAGAAATTGTTTGTCTTCATTTTCTTTTCACTGAGGAAGGAAGGCAGATGCCTTCCGAAACGTCTGTATTAAAATAAAGTATCCAGAAGTAAAGATTTATCAGTCTTCAATTTTTTTTTTATGAGGTATTGTACAAATTTTATGAGAAACGCACAAATCACCATGTGAAACGCACAAATCTTATGAGATACACACAAACCTTTAAGCAAACTGATGGCCGACTGCTACCTCTCGAGAATGTTTCTGGGTATTTCTGCTCATGATGTTTCTATTTCCAGGGCTCGAAATTCATTTTTGGGATTAGGTGCACTGGGGCACCCAGCTTAAAAAATTGGGCGCACCAAAAAAATTTTGCGTGCACCACAATTAAGTAATAACTTAATAATAAAACTTAATTACAAGCTATGAAATTCTTAAACAAGTACAAATACAGACATATTTATTATCTGTCTAACACTTAGATGTCAAGAATATGATGTATACTAGTACACTTTGATATCTTTACATGCACAAACCTAAGAAAATATTTGGGTGCACCCTGTGCACCCACAGAAAATAATTGGGTGCACAGCTCCAATATTGGGTGCACCTGGGTGCACATGCACCCAGTATTTCGAGCCCTGTATTTCAAAGCCTGGAATGGATACGGCCACAAAGACATATCTAATAGACAGTGAGTTACTCTTCTGCTTCTTTTTGGAGCATCACATCATATTTTTCTGTCGCTGAAGATCAAGGCTGTCATATTGAAAATCATGCTCCATCCGTCATATGATCCCTGTAGCGCCAGGCCCGGTTTTGCATAAAGTTCATGCATGTCCCATAAGATTTGTGCATTTCACAGTGGATTTGTGTGTACCACATAACTTTTGCACACTGTTTCATACAGGGATTCAAGTGTTTTTCATAAAATTCATACGTATTTCAGAATTTCCATGCAAATGCTTAGGCACCCTTATTCACCAAATTGAGAAGCAAAATCATATTTCATTCTTAGCATTATACATACAGATACCGGCTGAAAGATGCTGGGGCTTGGACATAAATGGTATCTTGTATTTCAAGTTTGCTAGGACATAAACACAATTCATCACTTCTTGAAGCTGGTAAAGCTAGGTATATCTAAGGAATGGGTGAAGGACCTAAATAATATTTTTCTAACATGTTCTAAGTACAGTAGAAGCCAGTTAATTGCACAACGGATTAATGCACACTTCTGTTAACTGCACGGTATCCCCAAATCCCAAACTGGTGCTGTCCAGCTAGATAACTTCGCATTATTGCACCATCCGGATAATTGCACGAAATTCACTGGCAAATAGGCCGTGCAATTAAGCGGCTTATCCTGTATTTTGCAATTTTATGCCTTCAAATGCCTCACTGTATAATACAATACAACAGAAACTATAAATATTGAATAATATGGCCATTAGTGAAATAACAATGGTTTTCTAAAGCCGGCTTCAGATAGGAGATCTACTGGATAACAGAGTGCTAAGGAGAGTATCAATTTGAGCTGTACTGGTTGTTATTATCACCATAGGCCCCAGGAATCCACCCACATATAGGGAATAAAAGAATATCACAAAACATCGTATGAACAATCACAAGGCAGATAGTCCATGAACTTAACTTGAAAGTTTATCTGTGTTGGTAGAAGTCATTATTGAACTAGTTGAACTGTAATATCGAACACAAAAATTGGACTCACCAAATTTGTAACTGAACAGCACCAGTGTTTGTCAAAGAATCCACTGCTGTTGTGACATCACTAGAGGGATAAAAAAAGCCATCTACATCAGAGCTTTACAACCATCCCTGAACAGAGACGGTGAGCACAATAGTCTTCCTGCAACCTATTATCCACTGCTTACTGAGTCACGTGTTCTATCTGCCTAACGCGACGGCAAGACAGCAGTGGATTGTTCATTCCTTGACAAACACTGGTGCTGTTTAGTAAAAAACTTGGGTAGGTCCAATTTTTGTGTTGGATATTACAGCTAAACTAGTTCAATATTCCATGAACTTCATGGAGATTTCTCACCTGTGAAAGACAACATTTCAATCATCTACAGAGCTACTGGTGCAATGAAACCCGAGATATCAGCACCAGTACCCATCTACTTCAACTGCCTGTACCTGATAAGGCAAGAAAACCTTGACCCTCCAAGGCTACAAGTAGAAAGTGACAAGAAGCTTTACATAGAGGGCTTCATGAATAATGCACAGACAACCGGTGAGAAGGAGCATATTGCACAAACATGACCGACAATAAATGGCGATTTTATAGCCTTTCACAAAGTAGCTACCTAACCCGTAAGGGTTGTAATGCTAGTTCACCTTTATCCGTGGGGTAACCCATATCTGTTGTTTTTCAAAACAGTGCATTTAGGAATATCAAGTCGACTGACGGTTGTTTCAAATTGAAGTATTTTCAAAGTATAGCAGTTTGAACTCACATTTCGTCGGCATGATAGCCCTAAATACCCTTATTTCGAAAAGCAACGGATATAGGTTACCCCGCGGATAAAGGTGAAGTAGCGTTAAGTTGTAGGAAAGACTGAAATTTCATCTTAAAGTAAAAATAACATTGCATTTATGGGAAACTAATTGGTAGAACAGATAAAAAGATGACATTACACTTCTGATAAGATCACATTACACCAACCATTTCCTTATAATAATCACCTAGCACTTTACCTAGTACTCATTTCTTTGACAAGCCAGACGATGGGACTTTATTTCCCTTGAGAGCATGAGTCATATCAATACAAAATGTATGTCTAAGGTGCTAAAGGGTAAAAACAAGGATAAGATAATACATTTGTACGTATAACTTCTTCTTGATGAATCTATGATTAGGTAAGATAGCTGTTGTCACCATTGTGCATTGACATGACAAAACATAATACAATATATTATGTAAGAGCATTGGAAGAGCAAAATGCTATAAGATGAAGCACATGCTTCTTTCATCACTAACAAAGCACAGCATAATAAGTGCTGCATACTTTAAAGTTGTAAAATGCAAGGCACAAAATGTATGTAAGGCTACAACTGAGCATTTTCATCACTATGTTTTAAAACAATTAGAGTTCCAAATCATTAAGAAAAAAGAAAACCCTATTTGCCCAAAAGTAATAAATTCAGCTTCCCAGTTTTGGGGTCTTTTCGTTATTTGACATCAACAAGAACATTTTACGTAAGGGGATATGAAAACTGCAAACCGTGTACATATCAACTGATAAAACCTTGCTGAGAAGTAATTTCTGAAAGTTCCTCTCACACTTATCTCTCAAAAACATGCGGACTTGAAATAGGCATTTTCAGTTGCTGCTGAATGAGCTGCTATTTTTCTCTACGGGACAGAAAGGGTAGTTTTTCCCATGAAAGAAAGAAAGATTGCCAATGAATGCACTACCCAAACAGTGTCAAGATATGGCGCCGGTATTTTGTCTTTTGTTGCTGCAACTCGGATCACATACTCTTAGGCCACACCAATTTAATTTCTTGGTTCTCAGATTTTTTCAGAAAAATATTGGGGCGGTCGGTCGAAAAAAAAAAAAAAAAATTTAAAAAGTCTGGGGTGAACATATGAGGCTTATACATGTATAACAAAAAAAAAGGAAATATGGGCAGAATATCCCAAATTTTCATTATTTCAGCGGTCCCTGGTCTAATTTTCAAAAACATGATAAACGTACCGTCCAAAATAAGATCGTACCGGGTGGATTTTCTGGCTGAAAAAAATAAATGTCCCGGTACGTTTTTTTCAGAGACCTAAGAGTATATATTATTTTCCTTGGGACCAATTTTTTTCTTTTTTTTTGAAAATCGGAAAAAAATGGGTCGGGAAATCCGAGAACCAAGAAATTAAATTGGTGTGGCCGTACTGTCAGGGCACGAGTTAAAAGCAATGATGTCCCCAGAAGTGTTCTGACATTTAAGATGTTGGAGTGGGTGGTTTCCTAGAAGGCCATGTTTAAGCCTTGTCTTCATGTACCATGCTCTTCTCTGCAAGTTACTGTAAAGTTAAACATTGTATTAGAGTTTCCAGGAAGCTAATTTTGCAATAGGGAAAAAATGGTCCAGGAGTAATGCAGTGGTTTTATTCTTATTGATGAAACGATAGCCAGGCAGAAGGCAGAAATGGCATTTTTGCAGTGGTGTAAGATTTAGGGTACAATAACAATTAAAATCGCCACAAGAATTTTAAGAATTACAGTAGGTTCTAGAGGAGAGGGTGTGCAATAGCTTGAGCCCAACGGAGCATTCAGTTCCCATTAATCAACATGAAGAATGATCAGTCTTTGAAAGCACCCATTCTATCAGGGGAACAAGAGGACATAATGGGTACAACGTGCGTGTACGTGGGTGGAAAGAGGTGTTGCTCTGAGCAATTGAGGGATGTTACATAGTGGTAATAGTGCGGGCATGAAGGGTGATCAATAAGTTTTGCACATCACCAAGAAATAAGGTGCATAACTTAAATTTCAGGGCATAGTTATTGAGAATGAATGAATGAATGAATAAGTAAAATTATTCATTTCCATGAAAAAAAATAACAAATTCAAATCAATATATACATTAATGGCATAAATGGCTTATACGATGGCTTAATGATGATGGATTATACTGTCCCTTCTAAAGAGATGTACAATAAGAGGACACTCAGGTACATGCATCATTATGCTTCCCTAGAGAGAAAAACACTACTACCTGTTCTATTCCATTAGACAAGATATGATGACAATTGGATAATTTGTTTATCATTTAATCATTCAAACATCGCATGCAGTCTAGCAACTTAATAGACCAATTCCTCCTCTGAAATAGTAATACCGCTGGTATACGCAATGACCATTGAAATATAAAGTACCACTGAATGATTTAAAAAAAGGAGGACTATTGTTCGTAGTTGCAATGATGGAACCCAAGATCAATACTGCATGTTACAAAACCATATTTGATGTGACGCTTAATGGCACTTCCATGTACTTTTGTCCCATAAAGACCCCACTTGAATTAAGGACTATTCAAGCTTGAAAAGTCTACTTGAGAAAAAAACGTTCTTGGAAAATTGGTCCTATCAAATCCAAACCAGTTAGTTCCAATGCAATTTGGTACCGGGCCTAAAATGAATGGCGTCTGTGGTGACAATTTGGCACAAAATGGATAATACGTGTATATGACGCACATCCTGTAGTGTCTGACACAGCACATTTGCCGGGATGTCAATATAGTCTAGCTTTTGGAAAGGAGACAAGAGACTGGGTTCCTTTCTTCTTTATCCCTTTATCCCTTTAGTTATGGTTACCAAGGAAAACAATGACAGGCAAACTAATGTACAAACTAATGTCCTATAATTATATTATAATTATAAGAGAAATTCTGATCATCAATAATACAAGACCAGTATAGAAACAAATCGTACACACACAGTAACCGAAACATGATATCATTGATAATGGTAAATGAGTCATAAACATGTTAACAATATATCGACATTAAAGGACGATAGAATCTTTTAAATTTGTTGAACTTCATCATTAGTTCTACCTCTCACAAAGCCAATTCAAGACAAAATGCACAAAGTCAATATTGCCATAGAAAGCAGTGACCAAGAACTGAAATAATCAATCAAAGCTACTTGGTCTCTGACTAAAATCAGGATCAAAATTTGACATCAATGTTAAATTATCACATGAAGATTATTTGAAGACAGCATTAATGTTGAAGACTGAATAAAATCTCTTTCTTTATTGATACATTGATTAGTTTTAAACCTTTTTTTCAATAACTAAATCTTTCAATGGCCAAATCTTTCAATTGACCAAACTAAATTTTAGCTCTCTTGTCTCAGCCCTTCATATCATAGTTTATGTTTTAGTTATGGTTTTGCTACATTGTATATAAGTTTCAACTGATTGATTTGTTCCTTGTGTTTCAAATCCAAGTTGTATTGATTATATTTTGTTGTGTAGACTGGGGCTTGTTGAGAACAAGCTTCTTCAAATAAAGCTGATGGTGCCACCCACGTGTAAAAAGTCTATGAAAAGACAAAATATGTAAAGAACAAAACAAAGTTTTATAATATCTACTTTCCAACTTTCCGGTCAGTTAAGTAACTTGTGGACATGACTACTTGCACGTAGTCCAGCCCTTGGGGATCTATTCACGTACACAAGATGATGTCCACAAATTTCAGTTTTATTGATTTGATAAGAGCTATCCTAGTTCGGATCTATGCCAAACAGTAGAAAATTGAAATGATTTATTACAGTCTACCATAATCACAGATTATACTACAATGTCAAAAGTTTCATATTTTCTATAAGACTTTAAAAGCATTTGGGTCCAAATTAGTGCATTTTAGCATAACAGGCTACTACGCTTATTTTCAAGTAGTGTTTATTTCTTATTATTAGAAAGTTGCTCTAAATAAAAAGATATTTGTACCATTACTTTCACTATGTTTCCAACATACAAAATGTATCTAAATAAGTTCAAACATGTGTCATAGTGTCACCGCACGGATGACTGAACTGAACTGACTCAAACATGTTTATACTTTCATTTTACATTATTTTAATAAGCAATAACTACTGTAAATTGTACCCTATTTTATCATTTCAGCTGTCAGATCTTCGAAAATTGTTATTATAATCATAAGAATATTAAGTTTCTAATATGAGACATAAAAAGTTCTTGATTTGGTCTTTTCTATGTTCTAGTCACAGTTTTAACTGTTTACCTTTTCATGTCTCAAAACAGCTTACAACAACTCACTTAAAATGCTAGCCATGTACACACACAGCTGCCTTATTGGCATGCAAGCTTTATCACAGCACAGATGGCGACGACATTTCTCATTACTTGTAACCACTGGAGTTTTCCTTGGATTTACTATCATGAGAAACTCAAGATATGTACTAGGGAGAATTTAGTGACGCCAAATCCAGTGACTAGTCTTACTTTCTTTGCAGTAACATTAATTGCTTTTAGCAGTGAAGTTAATCCATTAACAGCTTGCAAGACCTCCAAAATCTAGCTTGGTAGTTAAAATGGCTTTCAACACACTTAAATCTAGAGCCAGACCATTAGAAACACTTGAAAGTGTCTCAAGACTGAACCTGACTTTACTCAGAAGTAATCCAAGATGATGTACATTTGCACATGGTAGGCTTTGTGTGTCCCTTGCCAAGACCAGGGCTCAACAACATCGTTTAGGGGGTGTGGTACCGTGTGCCTGCGAAAGTGTGAAGCTGGCAACATAAGCCATCTAACCTCAGACTGAGGACAATGCATGATGCCTAGGTGTGTGTACCGGTACAGAAAATTCAGGCTTAGGTCTGGTTCAGGTCTGGTGGATCGGACCTGCTGAACCCGGACCTGACTGTCTGTTAGAATTTGCTTCCTCAACTATGGGTGGTAGAGGCCATGATAGATATATAATCATCTTTGACATGTGTATATGGAAACAGAAAATTTTGGGGCGGACTGAAAGTGGTTGTCTTGAGACCAAGTTTGACAGTGCACATTTGGTAGAAATTACTACAAACTTTACTCTACTTCCCTCTTCTTATTCTACAGGACGGTAAGCTGCTAAACATGTGAATGCCTGCTAATATACAAATGTAATCTGTTCACTTTCTAATCGGCCGAAAATCCAGTCCACTGATTTTTATCAAGTCTTTTTTTTCAGACCAGTCCAACAAGAAAAACGGTTTTGTACTGGTACAACGTACCCTAATGATGCCTTTACACAAAACTGGTGTACAATATACCACAGGGCAGTCATAACAGCTATACAAGATGCAGAACCACCTGGTACAACCTGCAATAAATTAATAAAATTTATCAGAAATTACTGAAAAATTATGAGCAACTTACAATTCAGCAAGCTGACAGAATATACTAGGTATGATAGAATCATATTGCAGAAAAAATGAAGATTAATTGATTGTAAAAGTATTTCGATCCTGGGAGACCAAAACTTTCCCCTCCCACAAAGCCTTCCAACGCTACACACATTAGTTCGCAAAATAAAACTACCGGTAAAACAGACAAAATTGTGCTTTATGTGATGGTTTTTCCATTTTCCCCAGGCACCTACTCCCCTAGAACTGCCCATTGGATAGCTGTCAGAGTGAATGAGCAGTAATCGGATGCTTGCCTCCAGCGACATAATACCTGTGACCTTTATTGATTATTACTACAACAGAGTCTGAGAGGCATCTCAGTGAATATGTTGCTAGAATGCAAAATACCAAAATAACATTCTTCGGCAAATTTGGTATTCTGCTCAAGTGCTCAACAGCTTCACCTTTTACCTACTTTCCTCAGAGAGGGATTTGAATATCAAATTTGCCTTGGATATTGATTGGTAGACCACGGAAAGGGAAAATTACAACCTTTGAGTTCTGCAATTTTCTTATACTACCACAGTGACTGTAAACTGATGAATAACAGTGTTTGAAAAATGAAAGGTTATGAAGTTATACCCTCTCATCTCACCCGACAGCAGGCTTTAAGGAGTTTTTACCTGCCAGTGCCAGAAGATACTTGCCTTGGAGTCAGCCCACCACTGAACCTCGATTTGTGAAAGGATGTTTGAACAGGGTAGGGAGGGACTTGAAAGGTAACATTGCTGGAAAGCAAAGCACAGGCAAACAAACGGGCTCTTGCATATAATTTAGTCTTGGTCAAGCATCACACATGGGTAATCCTACATGTTTCTGAAGAAAGAAATTGACAGAGATTCCCAGACACCTTTGACCCCATTGACATTCCTGTCAGGTCACGTGACACAAAAGAGAGAGTCACTATTCCTGAAGAAGGCCAAGGGATAGATCATCAGCTGAGTGAAATTCCAAAATCTTTTTTCCTAAAATTTTACATTCCATTTCCGTACCTTTCTAATTAAGTCACTTAAGCTCGTCATTCCTCTCCATAGTATCAGTTAGAATCTCTCCACGCATGCAAAATGTGAAAAGAATTATCACAGCACTCCACACGTTGCAAGAGTAATCTCCACAATGTGTCATTTGTCACACACCCACACCTAAGTGGTACAGCTTCAAATGCCTTCTTCTGCATAAAGGTTACCTGCACGAAGCAGATTTTTAACCTGCACCACTATTTTCTTTCCATTTTTAACTAGTATGATTTTTTTCTGGCTCAGCTAAAACTATTAGTGAAAGATTTTAGAATGAATGAATGACCGAACAATTTATTTGTAAATCATAGCAGCCTATAGGTGGACTTATGAATGTAGAAATTGTGAGTCACATTTGGTACTGGTGGCATCCAATGACAGACTGGCTAGGCTTGCAGACACGAGATCAAGAGGTCTCAGGTTTGATTCCTGTTACTGCTGGCTAAACGTAGTGTCCTTGCAATTGGGATTCAAAATTAAGGCACAAGATGTTCCTCACTCTCCCCATCATAAGATGTAAAAATAGGTATCTGAACTTGATTGGGACAGGCAATAGGTAGTGGGAATTAAGGGAGGGTTGGGCTCCACCTTCCAAATGTTAATACCATGCCACAGACACAATGGATTACTAACCCAGTGTTCCTATGATCTCAAAGAAAACAGACTTAGTATATTCTTACTGTTTAAAAAGCAATTCAACACTTCAGTTACAGATTGTAAGTCAGCATAGACAATTCCACAATACATTAAATGTATTGCATATAGTGACCGGCTCAATATACCGGTACCTGAACTAGTGCAGGTTAGGTGCAGATAGACACCAGAAATACCTAGTACGTATACACAACTTACATGTACCTGCCCTAACCTGCATATGCAAGTGGCATTTAGAGCCCTACAAGGGGTTTCTGTAAGGTTAAGGTGTGTGTGGGAGGTTTTGCCCAAAATGCTAAAAACGCTTTACAATCCCCCAGAGCTCAACACTGCAGATGGTTTCAAGACAGGATCATGGACACGTAGGTGTGAAATGAATGTTTCATCCTTAAGCCTAGCATGTATTTTACCTCCATGAAAAATGGAGGTATAATTTTAGCCTTTCTGTCTGTGTGTGTGTGTCTGTTGGTTTCTGGATATTTGTGGTCATCATAACTTGAGAAACTCTTGATGGACGATGATGATATTTGGTATGTGGGTAGGAGTTGGGAAGACAAGGGTCAATGTCAATTTTAGTCCCCCTGGTATGTGACCTTGGTACTGCAGCATAACTTCAAATTTTTGTATCTTTTGACTTGGACATTTTATGGTTTTGATTTTTGGTGGCAGATAGCTTGTGATGTAAGGAAGAAGTGCTGTATGTTTGTATGTTCTAGTTAATGTGTGTCTGTTGTGTGGATGTAAGATTTACCAAAAATGAATTAACAGAGAAAAACATATCATGCAAAGACTGAATGCATTGTTGATACCCACCTAAAAACATTGTTTTTTCTACTTTCTACACTTTTCCTGTATCCTTCTTTGTTAACTCATTTTGTTATGTTTTCCTCCATTTAAGTGCACAAACTTGAAAATTGAACCCCTCAGGCTTTTCAAGCCTATGTTGTAATATGTCTTCGAAAAAGGAGTCGAACCCAATAGCCCAGGACCTAGAGTTAGCTTTTACTAGTTTTAGACTAGAGTAGACACCTTTGATATTATTTTGTACTCTGTCTGAATCTCACATGTTACTTGCAATTAGCCCACGGGCAAGAATTTGCAATAAACTTTATATCATATAATAAACTTTGACACTTAAGCAAGGTTAATGATTCAAGGATGCCCAGTGTCTTGCATCCTTTTCAAAATGTGGAATCCACTGTGGACTCTTAAAAGGTACACAAAGGATAAAGGCCTTGAGTGAATACTAAATGAGCTAGCTGCTTGCTCAGTCACGTAAAAAAACTAATTATTAATGTAAATGCAGTATACAAAAGGTGCATTTACTACATGTGTATGTACATTGGCTATGTTAAAACTATATGAGATCTTGGACAATACAAGATATGATTGCACAACAAATAACCTGTCTAGCTCTTTGACATGATGACTTATCTTAACTGTCAAATGCCATTGAATGAGATATGAGAAAATATTCAACTATATATGAGCTGATGAAAACCAGATGCAAATCTTGACCTCTCACAAAAACATTTGTTGTTTGTCAAAGATTAAAGTGTAATCATTTTGATGTTCAAATGTATCAGATTTGCAACACCTTAAAATTTAATGATTTGAACATTAAGTCTAGAGCATATAATAATGTTAACGCAATCATTAAATTGTGCTAAAAATTATACACAAGACCAAACTATTTTCTTTTTTCTTGTATCTTTATAGAATCTGATGTAGTAGGCAAAATACAATGCATCCTGCAATAGATCCACAAAATACTGTAGAGTTCAAGCCTGGTTTGTAATTTTAAGCAAACTTGTAAAAACAATTACACCACATATATGATAATGAGATGAAACAGGTACAAAACTTTGATTTCTTCATGCAGTTTATGATATACTAGTACATTGTATATAATATCTACAACCTTCTTAAATCCATTTTATAAATGAAAACCAGCTACCGATAAAATCCTGGCAGTGGTCAGTGTAAATTTTTCCTTCAGCATTATCTGGCACTCGCTACAAAATTGTAACAATAGCAGGCTTATATACAGGTACTTCTGCCCGTTTTCCCCGTGGACCAGAATAATTGATAATGATTTATATCCGTGTTCATGGTGAAATGGCACAGCGTGTGGTAGAAGATAAACACTGTGTTATTTCCCTCTTGTTTCTAGTGCAATGTTACAGCATACACCTCAAATAAATCCATCCTAAAATAACTTCAAAGTAGAACAGTTATTAGTGTTTTGTATTAGATTTGCCTTTGTGAAAGAATTCTTGTTTCCTTTCTGGTATGCAAGAAATGTGAAATTATCAATGGCACTATTTTGTGAGACATTTTCTACAATACAACAAGATGAATATGAATGAAAGATGCATACTACTATTACCTACAAATAAATCAAACAGTACAATTTGCATTCATTTGCTAAATGTTTTCTGTCTTGATCCATACAGCCAATATACTTGTATCACCTGGTCCAACACTTTGATTCCTGATCCAGCAAAAGCACCACATAACAACAACTTATACATAACATAGTATTCTAGTGGATTCATTCATTTCTTTCATTTAACCTACTAATAGCATATTTAGGAAAGTTGATCTGTTTGGAGTAACCTTATCCGTACCACTTGAATAGGAATTTTCTTAAAGGGCCTCATGTTAAATCTATCACTTAAACATTAAACAATCCAATTCCACACCTTTAAAATACACTGCTACTATATATACAGTTACATTAAGACACAATTCCGAATTGATGCTTGAAATAAACAACATCTATGACCACTCTTAGGACATGTATCTTATATCGTAACACATAAAAGGCTATAGGCACTTACTGTGGGAAGCCCCATGGTGGACGTAGTTTGTGCACCAGCCACAAGACGTACTGGGACCTGACGACTACTGTGGCCCAGGTAAGCCTGCCTGATAGTATGTAAATGTGCAGTGGGCTGTTCCATCTACTAAAGGGGGTGTTGTATCAAATATGCGATGTGTAATCCTGCATATTGGATATAAAGCCAACTGTGATGGTCTCTGATCTAGTACTGATAAATACTAAGCAACAAATCACAGCTACTCTAACAATTGAAAATGCAAAATATTGATTCAAAACATGATACTGATAGCTTCCTACATTGTGTATGTGAAAACAGAATTAGTCAATCATTTATAAATAATGGATATAATTTAACACAGCACAGTATCAGGGATAAAAGTACATTGTATAAGTAAGTATAAGCGGTAAGTAAGTATCAGGTATATAACAGAAAGCATTTGTTGTAAAATTTGCCACTCCATCAAACAGTAACTTTTTTGGGAAAAAAAATTTAAATTTATGATATTTTTCAACCTACTCCCTCAGCTGCCTAACCCATAACCAATACAAATTTGGTGCCGTTAACGGTTACCTTAGCGGCTGGAGGTTTAGATGTAAGAAGGATGCGTAAGACAGCGCGTGGCACTGTCGGCATAACCAATGGGCTCCCTGGGAAATCTACACCGACGCGTACCCGTTATCACTCTTTGCAGGAAAACTCAATCAACACAATCTCGTTTCACACAGAGTTAGGCTGCATAACTAAACCTGATAGGATAAATGAATACATGAAGCTTACAACATGTGTGCCAATGCTGAGCTATGCAAACACTAAGTCTCACCTGCATGTAAGGCTTACGCTAATGAAATGTAGCCACACGCTGTAGTGTGCTTGGAATACACACAACACGGTCATGGATTCAGGAACACCGACGGATTTTAGAGTATCTTATTACCCCCGAAACCCCAGAGCAGGTTTTGATAAACCAGTCACAGAAAGGGAACAACTATGATGTTCAGATCGAAAACATATTGCAAAACGTCTTGACCTAAGACTTAAGCCAAACCAAATCATTTTCTTAGTCCTTGGTTCTTATTTCCTGCAGTTACAATGAAATTTAGCTACGGATTGAACCAGCAACACACTCTGTTGCAAGGTTAATTTTCAAGCTTTAATAGCATCCTTTCTTTAACCATCTTCATACTGCCAAATGCTGTAACCAATCCAAATTTGTTGCCAAATGGCTACCCTAGCATGAAGAAGGTCAAAATCACAGAACCTACAAAATGGAATGGATGAGGTCTCAAGTTAAGGCTTTCCATACATATCTTACAAACACAGCTGTGCCTTCATTCTAATTCCAGTGAGTGTGTGTGCTGTACATGTGCTGTTGTGTGGGTTAAAAGGTGTTCATCGGAGGAATAATGCAGTGATGTAATTTGTGTTTTGGGGTCAATAGTCTGAGCTGTATGACTGAGATTTGGTTAGACCATTTGTGATGACAACAGTGCTTTGGATCTCTACTACTAGTTGTGTCAAAAGACTGATTTTTAATGCCTGCCATTCTGAAAGTCTGATCACAATTAATACAGCCAAATGTAGAGGACACAACAAAAAATGAATATGATTTCATTATTGAATAAATTTAGATACATGTTTGAATAACATCTGCCGGGCACCCAGGCAAACTGATGCAAAAAAGCACGCGCAAAAAATAAAAGTAGGGCCAAAAAACTCCTAAATCTATAGCTGGTCAGGAAGTTGAACAAATATTGAACACACAGCAATTGGTAATCAAACAATGGCTCCTTTATTTATCGTTTTTCAAATTTTCTTAATTTTTTTCTCATTTTCTTCTTTGACTTTGGAAGACTTTGCACATTTTAAATGTGATATCAAAATATCTGAATTCTGATATCTATGCCTTGTAACCTTACAAACAATTTGCAAATTTGATGGCATAAGGCTACCTCAGCATGATGTTGGTTAAATGTGAGGGTTATTACGTGCCAATCTTTCCTAACCTTTCCCTGACCTTACTCCCACGTAAAGTCTTCACCTTTTTCAAATTCAATCACAGAGTAATGCAGCACTGATCTTTAGAAACAAAACTCATTTAAACAGATGAGTGTCACAGTTTGAAAACCAGGCTTTTGACATAGGGATTCCCTGGCGGACAGGCTGAGGTGATTGAAACGTTGTACATAATGCTAGTCTAAGAGTTCAAAGACCTCATACCTCCCACAATGAAATGGTTCTTGCAATCTAAGTTTTAAGTTTCAGCAGTGAAAAATGTTTTCTTTTATTTTCTACATCTGGATTGGCTCCAAATCTAGTCTTTTTTTAAAGTTTTTACTTGAACCTTCTCCCAGTTGCCTATCCTGTAACCAATTAAGAACTGTGAGAGCCAAGTCTGCTACTCGAGTGTGCTAAAGGACCTACACCCTTGCACCAACAATTAAAAAATCTTGAAGTAGGACTTATTGCCAATTTTGTTGGTCCTCTCTCTAGTTGACACTACATGATGTATATATTGACATCTTCCTTTAAAAGTTTAAGCAGTCGCAGTATTCTTATCCCTTCAACAATTCTTACCTCTCCTCTGCTACGCATTTCATCAACCAGAATGGCAGGAAAAATATTATAGGTAGAATTAGATATGGCAAAAATTGTATCAAAGAATGTTGTTTCCATACTATTATTCAAAATGAAAAATATGTACTAACTTGAAACTATCAACATTTCAGCTGCCTATTTTATAAAAAAATATAAGTTTAACGCCAGTTCACCTTTATCCGCGAGGTAACCTATATGCTATAAGCCTATAACCTAATATCATTGCAATTTGAAGCTACCGTCCATCAATCTGATATCCCTAATACACTGCTTTCAAATATAACGGATATAGGTTACGCCCCAGATAAAGGTGAACTAGCGTTACTATTAATTTTTCAGGAATGATTAAAAAAAACTACCTGTAAAACTACTAACAGTTACAGTGTTCTAAATTATGCCTTCCTATAATTGAAAAAGCAACACTCTCTCTATCGAGTCATCAGTCTCAATTTGCCATGAAATTTCCGTGCACATTTTGATCAACCAACCAGAAACCCTCTAAAAGGTTAGCCAGTCCACCTCATTAACCACAAAAACGTTCTACAGGGCACTTTCACATCTGATTCATTAGGTGCACAGACGTCATCAATAAAACCAATACACGTCGCCAGAATGTCTAATGCTACTCTAACGTTTTCCGTTGGGGTAACTGAAATCTATTGTTTTTACAAACTAAGCATTTATCATTGAGGATTTAGTCATTGGACGGTGGTTCCAAATTGCAATATTTTGAAAACGTTGCATTTATTTTCAAGATATTGCAACCATGCAACATCCATAGACTTGATATCCCTAATGACCAACTGTGTAAAAACAACGGATTTAGATTACCCCCAGATAAAGATGATAAAGCGTTACAGTTGTAACTGCAAGAAAACTACTCCTACAATGTCATGACTGATGCAACTGAAGTACTTGATCCGTCAAAGGTAAACAGTGTCCAGTTGTTGTTGACAGTTGACTTTGTCACTGATTATTACTTGAGACACGTGATTCACCAGCTAAGCTAATAACTAGGAGTCCTGTATGTGCACATTAGGCCACACCAAATCTATTTGCTGCTTCTTGGATTTTTTTCCAGGAAAAATTGGACCGACAGGACAAAAAAAATAAAAATAATTTTTTTCAAAAGGTCTGGGATGAAGATATACGGCTTAAACAAATTTTAAGAAACAGCCTGAGAAGTTTAACAGCATGTTTTATACAATGAATACTGAAATATACTATGTGGCTCTGAAAGGTAACATTTACAGTTTTGTTATAGCAAAACCTGTATTATTGTTTCTTGTGGCTTATTCTTTTTGAGAAAATGAAAAAAATGGACAGGTGAATCTGAGAAGCAACATATAAAATTGGTGTGGCCTTACCTTCTGCTGATGTGCTGTGTGGCCTACATGAAAAGACAAAAGCCTTGAAGTTTTGTACTGAATTTGCTATAAAATCTACCATGAACCTGTCCAAACTATAAAGTTAAAGGACTGTAAAATAGGCATTCTATTTCATTACTTTGATACAATTCCCTGGCAAGTTTGTTCCAAAGATTTACATCTACTGTAGTAGCACATTGCACACTATGGTCAATAATAATGATGGTCAATAAAGCCTACATATTAAGTGCTGTGGAAATAGGCTCTCTATTTGATTTTGTTAAATGCAAATTTTGACAAAATACATGACAATTTGTTACCCAACAAAAAGTAGACTCATATAAATTACTTGAGCCCTAAAACTAAAGAATACAAAGAAGCAGTCCACTTCATTTTTTTCATGCATCAATTTCCCCTGTAAAGGTTTATTCAAATGATTTACAATGTACATAAGAGGCACGAGAGCAGATGAACTGTAAAACTAAAAAGCTTTCAGAGCAGGTACATGTATTCCATTTCATTCTTTTAAGGCGAGTTTATGCGACATACTCTGAAATATCATGCCCAACACAAAATCATTAAAAAAATGTCTCTGTACCCTAAGACTGAAGTACTGTAAAAAAAATAGGCACTCTATTCCCAGGGCTCGAAATACCACCTGCATATGCAGGTTATTGCAGGTAAAATTGGAGCTGTACAGGTGTTTCTGGTGTCTACCTGCACCTAGCCTGCACTGGTCCATGTACTAGGTTTTATACATAAATGTCTTATGATGCAGGTGTAAATGGATTGTTATCAGCTGCATTGACTGTTACCACCTATAAAGAATAAAAGAAAAAATAGCAATGTTTCCTGAACAATTTTAGTATGATCCATACTTTCTAAATTCAGACTGGTGCAAGTAAAATTTGTCTGGTGCAGGTAATTTTCAATGTTACCTGCACCAGTGCAGGTACCGGGGTATGCAGAAAAAAGCATTTCGAGCCCTGATTCCATTTCTCAGCGCAAGTGACCACAAAGTATAGTATTTACAGTACCTATCTCAAAAGCAGATGGCCGTTAAGTCACATTCGCAAAGATTGCAACCATGAATGATCATGGGATAGTAGGTTTAGCCGATATGAAAGGAAAATTTATTGTACCATGCTTATCTAGCTATAGCATTATGGGGAGGCCTGCATTTCACTTTTTTTTTCACACACACACATGCCACTTTTTGTAAGGTGTTGTTATAAGTTATTTTGATTTTCTGTAATCCAAGGGAAAGCATGATCTTATTAACGTAATTTTTGTAGCAAATGTTGCATAACTTCCTTCCTTTAATTTAGCGTAAAGTATTGTCAGGACCCCCATGCAGACCACCCTTGTCTTGTATTGAACAAGCTTGATGTCTTGGTGAATGGGACGCATTATTTTCCTTTTTCCTCCTCTGAATCTAAAAATGTCCTCCATAAAATTAAAATTGCAATCCTTCTTGGTCTGTTACTAGGTAATTCAAGAAGCAAATCATACATAATTACTTGTACAAGTATCTATAGGCAAGGGGCTTTCATTTGATGAAAGTTTCTTGCTGTAGGCATCCAGAAAATCAACTCCATTCCAATTCCTGTTGAGCATAATCATATATGGAATCTTGGTGCCTGGCACCACCCAAGGCAAAAAAAAGCTATTAATGACAGTATTGATATCATACAAACTGATATCATTATTATATTTCACTGTAAATTACATTCTATAATCATATGATTGTCTCATATGCTGCATGCCATTCATGGTTTTACTTGACCTAAATTGGCACTAATAGAAGTGTAATGTAACTGGTTTAAATTCATATTCATCCCAATTTCACTTCCATCCTTGATTCTGAAAAAAATATAAGTTGATAAAGCTATAGATCTTATGGCATGACATTCATGCTAAAAACATTGTCCCTAGTACTGTTTGACTTTCACACCAATAGACATGTCCGTGGTACTGAACAACACTAACACTGAAAATTGCAACCCTTTCCTTGGTACTGAATAACATTGACACATATAATCCTTTCCTTGGTGCTGAATAACATTCACACTGACAACCCTGTCAAAGGTCACATACAAGGGGGCCAAAAATCGACCATGACTTTCATCTTTCAAATGCCTTTCCACATACCAAATATCATCAAAATCCATCCAGAGGTTCTTGAGTTTTGCTGACTACAAAATCCCAAAACATACACAGATACACACACAAACACACACACACACACACACAAACAAACAAAAAAACTATACATGTATCTCTATTTTTCATGGAAATAATAATAAGTTCAGCCTGCCTTACCAAAATGCATACAGATACCTTCTTAGCCATGCTGACCAGATCTATGATTGTCAAAAATTAAAGTCAAGCACTCAAGCATTAATGTTCCTGTCCCTGGTACTGAAATACTTATTATTATGAGATATGCCCTTTCCCTGGTGCTGAATGGCTTTCCACTTGAAACATGATTTCTTCTGTTTTAAAGAGCATTTATTTTATTCCTAGACCAGAAAAATAGCTACACAGAGCAACACAGGAATTCAAAACATATCAATTATTATTACTTCTCTACCCTACATTCACATTTCACAAATACCATTGATAGTAAATCAGTACATCCTACACTTAAGGCTCAACGATAATTGCCTTACAATTGCCATTCACCCCTA
>NC_049997.1:11901475-11951704 GCF_000003815.2 Branchiostoma floridae
AAACAAAGTAATCCTAGTCTATTGTATTCCTTTAATTGGGACTCTGAATGGAACTGCTATTAGCCATATATAAAATCGCTATTGTATCCTTATTCTTTAACACGCTGAAGTAGCTTTTGGCCACCAATTCTCTATCAGTTACAGGATAGGCATCAGGGAGATGTTAGAGTTGATAGCAAAATTTCTGTTGCATTCAAAAGGTATTTTTCATAAAGTTTTACTTGACAATAAGCCTTTATTCCATCTACTTTAGTATGGGTCTTTTCTTAAGCAGACCACTTTGTCAAAAAGTCAAGGGATGACAGTAACAAAATTTGTGATATTTTGCATATATATGATCAGCGTTTCCGCCAGACCTCATATGATACATTTGTATGATATGATTTTCATTCATGGCCTAGACTGATTAGGTATAGAGATTACAAAATTTTCTCTAACTGCTGGCTAACTGAATGTGGATTATTTGGACGTCATGTTCAATTGCATAAACAGGGCTCGAAATACTGGGTGCACGTGCACCCAGGTGCACCCAAAATTTGAGTTGTGCACCCAATTACTTTCTGTGGGTGCACAGGGTGCACCCAAATATTTTTTTGCATTTACGTATGTAAAGATATCAAAGTATACTAGTATACATCATATTCTTGAGATCTAAGTGTTAAAAAGGTAATAAAAATGTCTGTCATAGTACTTGTTTAAGAATTTGATAGCTTGTAACTAAATTTAAGTGGTGCACCCTAAAATATTTTACTGCACCTAATGCTTTAAGCTGGGTGCACCAGTGCACCTAATCCCCAAAAAGAATTTCGAGCCCTGATAAAGTATTGCAATACTTTCCATAGAGTATTGTATTATAAATCACAGGCTATCAGTCAAATAGTACAAGAGTCTAAGTGTAATAAATCTCACCATTGATAATGCCATAATAAAATAGATAACCCACTCTGATGCCTTTTCACACAACATACATTTTTTTTTAACTATCAATTGCTCCAAGCCTTTCATATCCAAAGACTGTTAGTTTTGGAAAAATAATAAAAAATAAAAAATAAACACCATCTTGCAATTGTCTGAAAAGAAAACTTTTAAAAAACTGTCCTAATAGCTTATCCCAAAATGAAACCAACACACAACATGAATACATAGACATCTACCTTTCACAAACTTCCTGTAAAGCTAGTTCACCTTTATCCGCTGGGTTACCTATATCCGTCGTTTTTAAAACGGGGTACATAACAGTTATATACATCAAGTCGGAAGTTCCAAACTGATTAAAAGCCGAACCAAAATTTGAAACCACCGGCCATCGACTTGATAACGGTAATCTCAAATATATCCTGATTTAAAAAAAAAACTTATATAGGTTACCTCACGAATAAAGGTGAACTAGCGTTATATACTAGTACACAGACGTTACACAGTCACGTACATTCAGTTGATAATATGATCTCTTTGGTGGTGGTAATAAAAAAAGTTATCCCACTTGACAGGCCGCTGTGATAAATGTCACATCTGCGCACGGATATTTCTTCATCCCAAGCACATTTGTATGATGAAAGAGTCAGTATAATTACTCTTTGTAGGTGAGTTATTGTCCTGCAGAAATGGCCTTTAGTTAGGCTAGCCATTACTTACATCATTGCATACACACTGCATACTGTAAATGCATTAAAGTTCGCGGGGATTTAATTTCGCGGTAGCTTGAAAATGACTTTTCGCTGTGATTTTTATTTCGCGGTAACAACATAGACTGCAGTCTAATACCATAATAGAAAAATGTTCGTGGTGGGTTTAAGTTCGCGGTGAAGTGGTTGCCGCAAAAACCGCGAACTTTAATCCACCACGAACATTTCTGCATTTATAGTATACCGTACCATGGAGGAGCCCTGTAGGGTTTCTCTCGTACATACTGGTACATGTACCTTGAAGGTTCCCTACAGGGGTGGTCTCATAATGTCAATTTCAGACATCATAAGAAATCTCACATGCAAAATACATGATGTAAAGCAAAGTCTTGTCCAAAAGAGGAACCTCTGACATACACAGTGATTTGTTGAATTTGTATGCTGTTTGATATGTCAACCTATGCTAGTAAGTTGCCAGATGATCTAAGGTAAGGTAAGGTGTGTGGCCATGGAGATTCCCGATAGGGTTCATCTCAGAAGTTCAAATGCTGTTTTTAAAGGATATATTACAAAAAAAGATTCATTTTTAATCCAAGAAATTTTCTTTTCTCTATAGAATTTAGAAACTCATGCATTAAAATTCCAAAGCAATGATTGGCTCATATTTTCCTTCCTACTTGTAAGGTCTAAAAAGGACTAAAATTCTTGAATCAAATCACAGAAAGATGGCAACAAGCCAGCTAGGTGCAATATGTGTAAATTGTACTTCAAACAACTCAATCTCGTAACAGCATCCCTAAAATGCTTCATTTCCTCTTCAAAGGTGCAAATATACATTTACTTCATATATATCTCATTGCAGGAGACAGGAAATAGATTTAGAAGCAACCACCAACAAAATACTCTTCACATATTGTCTGGAGGGAGAGAGTAAACCTGGTCCGGGCAACCCACCCGTGATGATGATGATGAATGATTATATCAAAAATGTAATGCTAGTTCACTTTTATTCGCGGGGTAACCTATATCCGTTGTACTTAAAAACTTGAATAGACGGTGGTTTCAAATTCAATCTAATGCAGTTTGAGACCACCGTCCGTCGACTTGATATCCCGAAATACCCTGGTGTTAAATTCAACGGATAAAGGTTACCCTGCAAATAAAGGTGAACTAGCGTTACTGGGAAAAATCCAAGTCATAGAAAATTGTTTTCTTTTCAAGAGTAACATTAAATATTCAGTCATACAAAAGAATCACATTGGAAAACTGTTCTTATATGCAATGACTGTATGACTGAGCTTTGTGAGGGTTACTACAGAGTCATATAATATATGATTAGCCTGGATACCATACCCCAACCTCAGATATCTTTCGTGTTGGGGTCTGGCAGGATGGCTGTAGAAAGGTTCTTGAAGGCCCTTGATCAGAGGGAGGAGAACCTAGGATTGATGACCACTCACACCACAGGTAGCCAGCTACAACACACCACAGTTGGTCAGCAGGCTATCACAGCAGCAAATCAGGTACTTAGTGGTCACTGTTATGGATTCAAAAAATACAGTTGGGGGCCTTTAACCAATCATGACAGGGGTGTAATTACTTCCTGCTGATCCTGTGCTGTTCTATTGGTGGAGTTTTTTGCCCACTAGAAGAGGCAAAATTGAGAGGAGTTCCTATGTCATCCTGCCAGACCCCTGCACGATAGATACTTGAGATCGGGCTGGGGTTTGGTAACCAGGCTAATATATGTCATTGCAGAGAAAAAGGAAATAGACTCAAGGCACTCCTAAAAGAATATCCTCTTCAAATGTTGACATTGCACTAGGGGAGATCCTAGCTACACAGACTTGTTGAGAGTGCTGCATATATTCACTTTAATTGTCCTTCTAGGGTATTGAACTTAAGGAAACAGACAAATACAAGTATTATTATATAACTGCAACAATATGAGAACTCTCTGCTGTAAATATTAGCTTTGGAAAGTATGCATATATCGTATGCATATAGGAAAAGCATGGGGAACATTGTAATTGCACGATGAACACTTTGCAAACAGCCCCTTCAATCTGTTATTCCTCAGAATTTATGGTGATATTGATAACATTATTATTAATAACTCGACGTCAGGCCTGGTTTACATTCAGCTGCAGATCTAGAGTTGCCAGAAGGCAAAAAACTACAGAAACCAACTAAGTCAGAAATTTACACTCAGGTAAGAAGACAGGTGGGTGGGCAGGCGGCTGAATGGATAAATGGATGGATGGATGGATGGATGCGCAGACGGACGGACGGATGGATGAATGAATGAAAAGATAGATTGTTTTTATGCATCAGACAATATAATTTTGAATTGACCTGATTTGTTCATAGTCATTTTTTTATAATTGACCTGGAAATGTCTCAAATAAGAACATTAAAATCAAATGTGATTAATATACCATATATATCAAAATGGACACTACCTGACTCTCCTTTCATTATATCTGTAACTTCTTTTGCTGACAATTGACCTGGACTTGTCTGCGTATCTCGAAGAAATTATGTCTTGATTCAATTTCTGACAACGTAAAAGTCTTACATGTGACAGATAAGATAACAAAACACATTTCTGTTGCAAACAATTGAATCTACAAATTCGATCTTGCTTTAAAAAAAATGCTGAACTTTCTAAACAAGGCCAAAATTTGTGGATCAAAATTTAGCACTGCATTCTGTGAATAAACCGGTTGCCAGTTAAAAATCACGCATCTGTTACTGTGGTGAAAGAACATGATTGTTCAACAACTGTGCACTGTTTAGTGATTGTCATACACACATACGAGTTCTACCTAATAGTAAATGACTCATGAGTTAGCACGTGTCAGTGCATGAAGTCTTGAAGATAAATTTAATCTTTCTGTCCGATGGCGTAAGAGTCTTACACGTGACAGATAAGAGTCGCCAACACACTCCTGTTTCAAAGATAAGACATCGACACACGCTGCAATTTTGTTAATTTGGCTATCTATATGCAACATGGTATTCATGAATAATGCATTAACAAGATTTATCGTATTCCTTGTCTCATTCACAATGTATTACTATTAGCAGTCTGCCACATTTGGTTAGTGAGTCTCACGATCTAGTTTAGCAGGAACGAAATGTGCAACAAATGAGGGCATTCTGAGGCAAGGACATGGCAAGAGGCACAGAGGCACAGTGACTTTTATCATATTATATATCTTATATCATTTTGTCATATAATTTTAAGTGAGGCTAGGAGAGAATCAACTGTTGAAGAGAATCTATGACAAATTTTTGGAGTCACAAGACAGAATTCTGATTTTTTTTCTGGTACAATGTATATCCATGACTGTCCCACTTACTTTGCCATCATAAACATTAATATCTCTGTCAGTCAGAAGAACGTGATTGGGGCTAGTCAGAAATGCCATCAATTCAAAGTTCGATGAACCTGTATACTGCAGCACCTGACAAGCAGCTAATTTGTAGCTTTCTCATTTGCATTTTCAATTTAGCCCATGCCATGGAATAGGTCAGGGACACAGTCACTGTATTCAATAAAGCTGAGACTCTTAGGACAAACTCTAAATAAAAGATCGCACATCTTTCAACTTTGTTAGGTCAGATTTCAGATGGGTAACAAGTCTTTATATACTATGACTAGCTGCAAAATCTTTTTAAAAAAACATGGTCCTGTTCCTGTATGAAGGGCTTGATACACTTTTTTGTTCTCTTTTCTGGAAAATGTTGTTAAGGATAACAGGTCTGTGATACTTCAACTTGTCAAAAGTCAAAGTGCACATTGCTGGCAAGTATTTTCAGCCCTGCTGTATGTTGCCCTGCTGTACAGCAGAGAGCATTTTCAAATGAAAACAAATCTAAACATTTAAGAGATAAAGGCTTAAAACTTAAGAGTAAATAAAGATGATTTTGAAAAAAAAACATTAATTTTCAAGCTATAGCTCTAAAGCTGTTGTTAAATGATATACTTAGTTGTTTTCTATTAGATTTAGACTTGTCTACTACAAAGACTTTAAAACAAGGCCAAAGTGAAAAACAAAAACCAAACAGTTTGAAAGTAAAGTTCCTTTAAAGCAAAACCACAATTTTCACACCTACCAAAGTTTCCACTAGCCTTGCAGGAGTCCAGTCTTGTTTAACTCTAGTCTACTTCAAATGGCCGATATCCAACAACGAGTCAACTGTCAGAAATGAAACGGATGATCTGTACAATGGGAAGTATGGAATGTCCGAACACTTCGTTGGAAACCACGTCAGCAGTATGGCGGGTAAGCCCCTTCGTCCATAGAAACTATGTCATAGTACCAGGGGGTAACCCCTCACTCCATTGGAAACCATGTCATAGTGAGGGTCTCCATGGGGTTAGTGCACTGCAATTTATGGAAAAAATTCTTGCACTCCTCATACATTTTGGTAATAAAAAAAAAAGTTCGTAACATACTGTATGTGAAATGGGCTTTACATTGATTTCGATCTGATTACAAGTTATATAAAATCAGAAATGGTGACTATGCTTTATGAAAAAGGGACATGCATGCTCCCAACAATAGGTAAACCCCCAACAGCGACAGAAACCACGTCATTGTGAGATTGTAGCATGGATACAAGACTCGTTAAGCCTCTAACGTTCGACGGTTCTTCAAAGCGACAAAACATTAACCCACGCAGGATGGCAACCAGGCTAGTATCGTAGGAAACTACGTAGTTTTCTGTGTTAGAAGTATTCTAAATAAAGGGGTGTTCTGATATCAAAGCAAACCTACTCTGGAAGAGCACTTCAGCCCTGTGATAATAATCGTTATTGATTTGTCTGGCATTTTCATAAAGAAAGATTTTTTCTTATTTTGATGGACTTTCTAGGGTGAGGAAAAAGAGCTAGAAACACCTGTTTGTTTAATATGTTAGGTTTACGTTAACATTATATAATAATAATTATGATTTTTTTTTCAAAACATTACAGGGTATTGCAAAGTAGCAAATCGAATTTGAAAGATCTTCTATGTACATACATTAAACTTTTGATAATAATTTTTTGTTTGTTTTATTAAACACAGAAATACTCTATTTCCAGTAAGGAACACTTGAATAATGACTAACATGTGATGTAAGTGTTTGGGTAGCTATGAGTCATCATTTTTTGTTACTGTAAACATGAGAAACAATGGAATTAAGCCAAGGCAAGAATTAAGATAAAGTTGCTTAATACTGCACATTACTCCCATTGCAAAGAGATCCTCATATCCTTGTTATACAGTCAAACCTGTCTATAGCGGCCACTCAAGGGACCGGACAAATTTGGCCACTATAGACAGGTGGCCTCTGTATAGAGGTGGTAACTTGTAGATAAAATACCCAAGGGACCGACAAAAAGTGGCCACTATGGACAGGTGGCCCCTCTGTAGAGGTAGCCCCTAATACAGGTTTGACTGTACCATCATCATATTTGTACAAAAGGTCACAACTGCATTGAGAGCTAAAGGCTATAGCATATCAATGTCAATTTATGAAATGCAATGTACAAAATCAAACATCAGATGAGGACACTAGATCAGCCAGGAAACCAAGCTGCACAACGTTAATAGACATATTCATATTTTCACAAAATCATCAAAGATTATCCTGTGTTACCTTTGAACTACCGCGCCAGAAAGCAATGAGATGTAATCTCCAAGCAGATATTGGGAGGGAGATCCTTTAACGTTTTCTGACTGCCGGGTTTCGCTAACACTCTAGTAGTAACAGCCCATAACTCCACACTCTCCGGACAGTAGGCTTGTACAAAAGCTCTTCATAACCACATGGGGTTTAGCAGTCACTTCAAAGCAGCCCAGCAGTTAGAAAACGTCCCGATCTTTACCGCAACATCTGCTTTGAGATTTCCGACCTACTTGAGTACAACGTTAAGTTTTTTTTTAAAAATGAGATAATCAAAAGAAACAATAGTATCGTGAAGTCATTGAGGGAAATGGAAGAAGTTACCTGGATATTCTCTCGAAGTAGCAAGTCTCAAACCGGCTGCAATTTCTTGAGAGTTCGTCTTATTTTTCTGTTGCTTGGCATGGGGTTTCCCCTGGTCACAACTTCCTAGTTGTGTAAGGTCAAAGGTCGCTGGGATAGTCCACGCAAATTGGGTAGAAACAGGTTTAACCATTGTGTAAAAATAGGAGTGTCGGCACTTGTATAGATCTAAACCATAATACATGTAATGTCTGCACTTATAAAACGTTTTAGAAAAAATTATCTTTATTTATCGATAGCCATATACCATAATTACATTTTTGAGTGACCGTTTCCTTATGCTGCTATCAGTCAGTCAGTCAGTCCCATAGCTTATAAAAATACAAATAATGACTCAGCTTTATTTTTGACACATTATTATTGTTCTTGGAAATGAACTAGTACGCTTACTGAGAATTCAGTGAAATTCTTTTCATAAAACCTCCCTGTAGCTGACACTCAACTGCAGTTTTCACCATTATCACAAGGTGGCAGGTCACAACAAGGCTTTTATCCAAGCATATTTACTGGTGGCATTAGGCAGCATCAAAAGTTATTACTCACACCTTTGACCCACTATCTTTTACAGAGTTTCTTTATTTCTATGTGTATGAAAATGGCATACAGCAAAAAAAATACATAAATCTTGACATGTTTGTGGTAGTTATATTTTCACATGAACTGATATTTTCACAAGCACAATGAACTCTCCAATACGAATTGGTGACACTGCAAATGTATGGTTCCATTGTATTACCACACTTAAGAATTGGGAAAAGCTCCTTTTTCTTACTACAGTAATACATATCTTGCATATTTCATTTAACGAAATAATAGACGTTGAACAAGGACAAACACCACAACAACAACAAATCTTCTTTTCATTTGTTCAAAGATTATCTAAACCAAACCAACACTTTCACACCAAGAGAAATATATGCTGCACAAAGTTTGCAAATGCCATATTTATCTTCTTTTCCCTTCATATCATGATGACAGCTATCAACTTGCTGGCTGTACTGGCATTGTCAGGGTCAACGTCTGTAAAGACAGAAAAAAAAATATGAACATCTAAAAAAACCAACAGCTTCAAATTTTCAAGCAATTGTATTGTAATGTACAATGGAGCAGTGTTCAAGCCAGCCTGAATTTGTTTTCCGTCCCCTGGATTTTGAATGGAAGTCCTGTCAAGTGTGGAAGGTGCAACGATCCTAGGGGGTCTGGGAAAATTTTGAAATCTAGACCCTCTGAAACACTAGTACTATTGCCTGCATTTTGAGGGGCAAATTTTCCTGGTAGAGTAGACCTGATTCAATGGCATATGTGCTAAATTTTGGAGATCTTTGCAAAATTTGATTTTTTTAATACCATTACATGCCAATTTTTGTCCATCAGCAGATGGAATAGGCAAAATTTCTTCCATCCCCAGCTGCAAAATTCCTCAATGGACAAAAGGATGGATGCTGGCTAGAACCCTGCATTGGAGACAAAGGATACATTTGATGTACAGTCAAACCTGTATTAGGGGCCACCTCTACAGAGGGGCCACCTGTCCATAGTGGCCACTTTTTGTCAGTCCCTTGGGTATTTTATCTACAAGTTACCACCTCTATACAGAGGCCACCTGTCTATAGTGGCCAAATTTGTCCGTTCCCTTGAGTGGCCGCTATAGACAGGTTTGACTGTAGTTGAAACAGAATTCAGCAAAATATATGATAAAACTACAGACCCTAGTTTTTTTGTTGAACTGTGCCCCAGACTCTTCCCGGTTGATGTTATAAGGTAGAAAGATGTCCAGATGGTAGAGGTCAGGCCGTGCACCCAGGACTATTCTGTCCTCACCAACATCCAAGGTCAAAAATTTCACAGATCTCTGCAAACCAAGAAAACATATAGAACTCAACACAAAGAGTTTGGAAATTTGATTTCTGTGGATAACATCTCTGTGAATACTTGAATTGTATTAAAAATCATGAATTGTATTGTATCAAAAATCATTGGAAAGATTGTTTATTGCCCTTTATAAATATAATGATAGTCCTTTATATGATCATCAGTTGAGCACCAAGGCTACATATGAGAGTTAGTCGCAAAAAAATGAAGTGCCAAAATTTCATTGAAACATTTCATAGTTTTACTTATATCGAGCGCCCTATTAAGAAATGTTACGTCAAGTTAGTTCAAATCGTAGGTATCTTCAACCGAGGACATTTTAGGAGTTTATCAAGGAGTTAAATACTTAGACTATACATAGACTGAACTTTTTCAAGAGGCTATATGATATTTTCACAACAATAGATCCCGACACATCATCTTATGATACCATCTTGTGATACTTCAGAAATCTTGTTGACTGCACTACATAAAATAACACTACTTTTTTTTCTAAAATCATTATCAGTAAAAATCCTGAATGTTGTTGTTTTTACCACAGCAGGTAGTTTGAATTCTGCCACCAGGAATTCTGGGTAGCCGTCTGCTGGTTCTTTGATGATTGTGTACTCTGGCTCTGGTATTCTGTGGATAAGACAAGAAACCTGATTGGTCAATCAAATCCTTCTTCAAATATACTGATTGGTTGTAAAAAGAAAAGCTTGGAAACTTTCCCCTTGTGTGATTGGCTAATAAACAAAAACATGTTACAGAGGCAACCAATACACTAACACCTAATGCAAGTTAAATAGCAAAGATGATCAAAAACTACAACAATTTAAAGCTACATTTTGGAAACCAACCTGGTTTCTGTTGATTCAACTTCAGAAATCAGAGATGAAGACTTGTCCCTGGAAAAATACAGAATGATATCACTTAAATATTGTTCATAGTTCCAGACAAGGCTTAAAAGTACTAGTAAAGCAACAACAAAGTAATAATATCCTCAATCGTATAAAGTATAATTATAGAAAATGTTGGCAAGAACTTTTTTCTACTACATGTATTACAAGTTTGGAATCTAATAGCATTTTAAGCTATACCTATCCATTGACAAAGCAAAATTGGAATAAGAGGAATCAAAATAAAGGTTTGGAAAAATGTGATTTACTACCTGTCCATCTCATGGATGAAAGGTTTAGACTTTGTCCGGAGGAACTGTTCTTGAAGAGCACCAAGACATCTTCTGTTCTTCAAGATGGTGTAGTCTGAGAAACAAAAGGTAAGGAAATCATTACAATCAATATTTAAGCAGTGAATTATATTATAATACCAGACTTCTTCATTTAAACACATTCATGGTGTAAAAGCATCAGTACGATAACAAACATCAACAGACTCATGATGACATAAATAATTGTAACATTATATCCATGCATATGTGACAAAAAGGATGGAAAAGGCTGAAGACAATAATGTTAGACAAATTGAGTAATACTAACTTCTACTGAGAAGCATTTGGTACTTTTGTTCCAGTCCCTCCAGACAAACCACAAGGAAGAAGGCCTTGAAGATGTCTTGTTTCTAGAAATAAAGCACAACATTATGATTAAGAACAACATTCATGTACATTATAACACAAAAAAAAACAAAGTTATGGGGATTCAATATCCTGAAAGATTCTAACTTCACAGAAAACTGTACATGTATGTGCTTTAAATGAAATACCTGCATTTTGTCGTAAAAGTTTGGATTGACTATCACATCATATGCTGTACAGCCTTTTCCACCTGTAAAGGCACACTCATGAGTTACTGTATTCAATGTTCATCAAACTCTTCAGAACTTAGTCATAACAAGGACATCACATCTACATATTAATGTCTCTGGTCATAAACTATCAAGAGGCTCAACACCAGATACTTAACCTTTAAGTTGCAATTTAATTAAACTAATATTATACTTAATAATGATTGTTGGGTCAACCAGACTTTAACTAAGTACTGTAAATGCATTTAATTTTGTAGGGATTCAATTTCGCAGTAGCAGAAAAATAGAAAGTTGTTGAGTTTGTGGTAGAGTCATAGTCACAGTGGTTTTGAGTTTGTGGTGAAGCGGCCACCGCAAAGACGGCAAACATAAAACCACCACAAACATTTCTACATTCACAGTATGTAAACTGTAGCACCAAAGATAGTCTTAAACTGTAAGATTTTGCAGGATGGTTACAATGACACGTATGGCCAAAATAACTTGACAAAGAGAGTTGACAACAACAAAGTGCTGACGTCTCCAACCTTTGTCCACTTCTGTGTGCGGCTCCCCGATACTCATACTGACGCGATATTTCCCAGCATCCTCTGACTCCAGAATCTCTCTCAGCTCCTCCTCATTGATATCCCTGGGCTCAGGGACCTGTGTGAAATAGAGAAGTTTTTTTATGCCAACACCTCAGAGGGGGAAATCATTTTGTGCAGTACTATGATCCTGCTTTTACATTGTGTCTGACAATCTGTTTGGGATATAAAAACTAAACTATCATGGAAGGGATAAAAAATACAAATCACTGAATGTAATTCCACCCATCTGAATTGAATTTGTACCTATCTTGTTACAGGAATATCTTGTAATCTCTTACTTTGAGGAAGTCTTTTTATGGGATAACTAAGTTTCAAGTCATTTAATCACCTCTTCAGCTGTACAGACATTGATGAACACTTTCTGCTCATTATCTGCCTTGGTTTTCACACAGAAACCTGGAAAATAAAAGGAGAATATTAGAAAAACTTTCTTGTTTCAACTTACTCTCTAAAACCTAAAAGTTGATTGAACCAGTACATTAAAAAATATATGGAACTGAGTTTCTCTCAAAAAGTGTACTTATCATTGAAGTTAGCTGAACGCACACCAGTGGCGGCGGCAGAGGGGGGGCAGGGGGGGCGGCTGCCCCCCCGGAAAATATGTTGGGGGGGCGTCGCCCCCCCCCCCAAAATCAAGCTGAAACCTTGTGTATTTTTTTGATGATGGAAATTTCATAAAATCAAGCTAGTCTAACAGCAAAATTTACCCTTGAAAATGCAAGAAATGGCGTTTCAGAGAGTCCCGATTTCAAAATTTCGCCAGACCTTCCTTGTGACGGCTGCGTCTTTGGCGCAGGACAATATTTTGCTGTAGCGTTGCTCTGAAAAATCTTTTAAACCAATAGAAATTGTACTATCGTACTTAGCTTAGTTTACAAGCAGAAAGTGCCACTAAAATGCAGAAAATGACGTTTCAGACGGTCAAGATTTTAAAATTTTCTCCGGACCTCCCAAGCGATGACGTTCGCCTCCGGCGCTCACAACGACATGGTGAAAATTTGTGCGTGGTAGCTTATGTCATCGCCCTCAAACATCTTTTTCTTTGACAAAAATGGCATAAGATTTAGCATAGTCTACCAGCAAAATTTGTCCCTCAAAATACAGAAAATGTCGTTTCATAGGGGGCAGATTTCGAAATTTCCCAAGACCAACCAACCTTGCGACAGCTCGCACCTTCGGCACTCGAAATCGTGAAAATATTTTTGGGGCATCGCCTTCGCTAAAACCATGTGTCTTTCTAACAGAATTGCCATCAAACTTTGCTTAGTACTAGTAGATGGCAGCAAAATTTGCCCGTCAAAACGCAGGAAATGCCGCTTTAGAGGGCCTAGATTTCAAATTTTCCCGGGGGAACATGCCCCCGGACACCCCTAGCGTGGTCGCGCCTATGGCGCGACGGGTAGCGCCAGCGTGAGCCGCAAAATTCTGTTAGGAAAAGTTCGCCCCCCCAGACGAAATTTCCTGCCGCCGCCTCTGCACACAAGTCTGACTTATGATGATGTTGGTACCGGTAATATATCATGTCAAAGTTGAAGGCCCCTGAGACATAAACAAAACATTGTTATGCAAATTACGATAGTGGTTGAGACAGAACTATTTACAAGTCAAGGGCCTTCACTTTTAACATACTACCCACAACCATTGTTGCCAAGCATGCGTAAGTTCAGACATGTGGACAAGATTATAAATCACCAGGTTTAGGTACGACCCTCCTCCCGAGCGGCTCCTGTGGCTGTAGGCCCCCCAATCCTGCTGCACCTTCCTTCTCCAAACTCTGAAAACAGAGACATTCAATTTACACACAATTTACTGTAAATTCTTTTATTTCACAGGGGACTTCAATTCCTAGCCATGGTTATGAATACATGTTAGTATGAACAAGGAGGTTGAAAGAGGTCCTTTTAACCTCCTTGGTATGAATAACATGTCTCCACAGTGCACTGAGGTAGAGGGGAATGGAGGTTTTCGTTGTATTTCAGGTTTGCTTCCTTGGTTCTACTAACAGTAGAAATATGGAGTAAAACAGACTATGACATGTACAGTAAAACCTTGCATAAGTTGAATGTACTTCAAAAACTAGTAGTAGGGGGCCTTGAAAAAATTATGCACACATGGAGTTCTCACATTTTTCCTATCACCCATGACAACATCAGAACAATAGATAGTGTACTACAGATGGTGAACGTAGCAAGTATACCAAAGTCACGGTCACTGGGTGCCCAGTGCGGAACTCGTGGAGAAAATGGCGTCGGCACTCGGGGCCCAGTGCGGAAGAATCTTCAGCACAGGAATTCCAGTGCGGAAAGGCTTTGTTCGAGTGCTGAAGACCCGTCAGCACTGGAATTCAAGAGCCGAAACTTGTCTCGGCACTCGTTTTCTAGTGCTGAACTCCGCCCGGCACTCGGTTTCTAGTGCTGATCTCCGCTCAGCACTCGGTTTCTAGTGCGGAAGGGTGGTTGAAAGGTCGTCCAGCACTGGTTACCCAGTGCGGAGGTCATTCAGCACTGGATAACCTAGTGACGATCTACCTAAGTCACGGGTTCCGCACTGGGATTTCTAGTGCTCGGTGACTTTTCGGCACTAGAGGCCGAGTGCTAAGACCACTTCGGCACTGGAAGCCGAGTGCTATTATCATTTTTGGACCGTCAGCACTGGGTTTCCAGTGCTCGCGTCCAAATCGTTACTCAAAAACATTGCTTGGATAGCAGATAATCTAAATTTAGAAAGCAGGAACTTGAACTTGAGTGCTGAGTTAAAGATCTTACTTGACATACAGCAGCACAGCCTAATGTTGCCTTCTCACCTTATGTCACTTATACTGTAATGTAAATCAATTTTGCCCAAGTGTTGTCTCTCTCGGAACTCGGAACAGCATGTGTAACGTTAATCATAATCATGCGGAAGGGGCCTTCCGCACTAGACACCGAGTGCTGAGAGAGGAACCCGTGACTTCGGTAGTTTTGCGTGAACGTACGATCCTCATAGTTTACTCGCCTACTTACCTCCAGCAGCAGCCGTTTGTAGAGATCTTCATCGTCCAAGTTCAGCAAACTCGAATCACTTTCCGCCATTATTTCAATTCTTTGCGGACACTACCACTCGATAAAGGGAGGTTCAATGCTTATACTCTCGTTATTTTAGCCTATCTTTTTTTAACTTGTGTATTATGAGTAGTGTTTACTATACTAAAATACTTTATATTGTCTTTATTTCATTTAATCTTTTTAACTATCCACTAAAGACGTAAATAGAACGTTATAAACTATAATTTTTACCTCTTACGAAGTGAAATGATCCGAATTGTCATGTGACTTTCATCTGGGTAAAGATGGCTGCCACTACGGGAAATGTGAGGGCCTCTGGCGATTCTGTCCCCGAAATCTTCGAGTCTATGGACTATGGACCAGCTCCGGAAAGCCCAGACGTTGTACGGGTAAGTAGAGAATATATAGAGACACTTTAAGTAAACTTTGCATGCAATCTTAAAGGAATATTGTGGCAGAGAAAGTTTGTGACGTCATACGCGGAAGTGAGTGAACTTTGGTCACTCAGAACTTTTGTTTGTTCATTCTGCAAAATGGCGTGATTTTCTTACACAAATGTTGTTCTTGCAGTTTTGGAACTAACATAGATCTGATGTATGACAGTTTATGTGATGCTATAGCTCATTATTGAATCGTTAAGTGCTGCATACAAAGTTTGGTTTAGTCTGAAAATGCTTAGTCAACGTTTTACAGTCATCAAGTTTTAAGGGGGTGGAGTTTTAGAAATTATGGCCTTGACTATTTGAGCGATTGATGCGGTTTGAATAACTGGTAGTTCAGACCCTTTAAAGCATTGATTTGTAGTCAAATTTTCAATCAATCCATGAAAAAATTCTTCTCCATATCTCTAGCCTTGTTTTTATATTATCAATGTTAATTATTCACATGGTGAAAGTACTTAAAATCACTTTGTTTAGAAGAGAAAGTTTAGTTCAAATATTTACAGTCTGTTGCATGTGTCAAAACTATGAGCAGATACCCCCTCTATTCTGGCACAATATTGTTCCTAGCACCTTTTTTCAGTATTTGTGGAACAAAACATCAAAAATTTTGTGGCCCTCTTCAGGTCAATGAATAAGGCAGTAACTCTTAAGTGCTTGTTCCCCCTTAAGTAGGCAATAAATGCCAGATGTTAGGCTAGTACTGTAAATGCAGAAATGTTCACAGTAGTTCTTTGTCTCACTTGCTACCCTTTCTGTAACAAAGGAAGTTTCTGACATCTAGGAAAATATGATACTTTTTCCTCACAACCCTCTACTTGGAGATAATTAGTGACCTCCATTATTCAAATATATTGTTTTAATTACTTTATGTTGATTTCCAATGTACAAGCAAAAGCAATAATGTTATATACCATTTCAAATCAATTCCAAGAAAGTAAATGTCAAATGGGAAAAGTTGGGGAAAGTAGAAGAGGCCATACACATATGCATGTTGAATTTGAAATTAAGGTTGAAAAAAAAAGTAATTTGTTCCAAAGCTTTAAAACTATATTAAAACTAAATGGGTTGTTCCTTTTTGCAGGCATGGTTGGACAAATATGACCGCAGCTTTGGTCACTTCATCAATGGGAAATGGGTGAAACCAGAGGGGAGGAAAACCTACCAGACTAAATGTCCTTCTACAGGTATGGTAGTAGGGTGTTATCCTGTTTGTGAATGTAATTTGTTACTGAGGGGCAGTTCTATTGAACTTGAAGCTACTTGTTAGCAGAGGAGCATAGAATACTATCTATATTCATGTACAAATGTGCATGTATACAGTTTGGCACTTATATAATCAAACCTGTATTGTGTATAAGTGACCAACTCTTTATAAGGGCCACCTGGCCACTGTGAATGCTTTTACATGCAGGTCCCTTCCATTGACACAAGTATCCTGTCCACAGTGATCACATGTCCAAATAGACCAGATTTATTTCATTTCCTTAGGTATGTTTCACTACACAACACGAATTAAAAGTGGAGTTCTAAGTGGTCACTCTTTCTAGTTTTTCCAAGTTTTGTAATTGAAGGACTATTCCATTTTGTAGCAGACTTAAAATGTGTGTCATAATAAAGTGTGACATTGATTAATGTATACAAAAACATCACCTTTCTCTTCATAATCAAAGTCTTTTATGATTTTTGTTGGAAGTGTTGACAAATGTGAATAAGTATCAAGACTCAAGAGATAAAAAGAAGAGAGAATAAAAAAAGCTTTCAATTTTGTCCACTCTAACAGGTGAGGTCCTGGCCACAACAATCCAGGGTGAAGATGAAGATGTAGATCTGGCTGTGGCAGCAGCGAGGAAGGCGTTTGAGTCATGGAGCACACTACCCTGTCATGTCAGGGCTCGCTACCTCTACAGGTAGAGCTCATAATGAAATTATGCACTTTTGTAAAAGAGAGGCAACCTTTATTAAGAGATTACCCTCCCTTAACCTGACTAAATAATGCTTCTACTCGAGTTCTAGCAACCTCTCCACCGGCTTGGAGAGGCCCCCCTGACAGCAAGAGATTCTGTGACACAAGCTAACCCTCTCCCAGGCTTAGCAGAGAAATAAATACAAATCTACCATTCGGCCACACCAATTTAATTTGTTTGTTTCACAGATTAAATTTTTCAAAAAATGAAAAAATATGCTTAACTGTAAAAACATCATGAAAACAAAGCCTGAGGACTTTGGTGCTCTCAGGTTTATGGGGTGGACATGGTCATATTCATGGTTTCCTCCCTGCAATGATGATATCTGTTTGCTGTATTTTCACTTTAAAAATATCAGTGAAACAACAAATTAAATTGGTGTGGCACAATTACTTCAGGATTAGGATTGAATGACATTGTCATGATTTTCCCTGCTTAATGAACCATTTGATTCAGTTGAATGCGTGACAATGTGACTCTGTCCCCCCACAGTATTGCCCGTAACATGCAGAAGCACCAGCGAATCCTGACAGTCATGGAGAGCCTGGATAACGGGAAGCCGTTCCGTGAGAGTCGCGATGCAGACATCCCTCTGGTGGTGCGACACTTCTACCACCATGCAGGCTGGGCACAACTTATGGACACAGAGATGAAGGGGTGGAAACCCATTGGTGAGAAGCAGTGCTTAGAATTGTGTTTTTGTAATGATTAGCGCAAAAATCCAATTGTACTCTCTATTTGAAGCATTTTCTATCTTAACTGTAAGCAGATATGCTGAAGCATTTGTACAAATTCTTTTTAATCTGATACATGATACTAACTTTATGAAAAACTCACTAAGCACTACATGAAAACATTACAAAATTCATTATGTCCCAATTTGTGTGTGTGTGTGTTTGTGTGTGTGTTTGAATGTTTCTTCAGTGCAGTTTTTGCCAGAGGGCACTTGAGGGAGTGCGATCTCTGACTGCCTTGTTTCCACAGGTGTTGTGGGAGCCATTGTCCCCTGGAACTTCCCCCTGATGCTGCTGACATGGAAGGTGTGCCCTGCCCTGGCCATGGGGAACACTGTAGTCCTGAAGCCTGCTACATACACCAGGATGTCTGCACTCATGTTAGCTGAGATCTGCGCTGAAGCTGGGCTCCCTCCTGGTATGTATTAGTTAATTGCAGTTAATTGCACAATGGATTACCATGCACTTCTGTTTATTGCACAGAATCCCCAAATTCCGATTGAGTGCTGTTAAGCTGGATAACTCTGAATTTTTGAACCACCAGGATAATTGCATGAAATACATTCATTTGGCAAATGGGGTGTGCAATTAAATGGCTTCTACTCACTGGTGTATTAAGATGTACATGTACCGGTAGTTGCGTATGAATTATTGTATTCACTCTGTAGAATCCATCTGTCAATGAATGATTTTCTTCTTGATTTACTCATGTTACATTGACTTTGACTTTGTTTATGTTTTTCTGTACATAGGGTATACCCTTAAATGAGTTGACATACATACATTATATACATGTCACTTATGATTTTCCATTAAGATGACTGTCTTGTTGAAAGTCATGTACACAGTTTCAGTGATACTAAATGTACAAGGAAGGTATCAGCTTTACATCATCATTACTCCACTTGATCTGTTTCATCTCATATGATACTTGTGTTAGTGTTTAACAATCTACATGACTGTATTGTTTAAAGAAAGTTGCCTCAGTAACAAGACATTATCTTGTACTTGCAGGTGTATTTAACGTGGTGACAGGAAACGGCAGGTTTGGGAGTAAACTGGCCTGCCACCCTGATGTGGATAAAGTAGGCTTCACTGGGTCTACAGAGGTATGTCTTGTAACGTCTTTTGTCTTAAGCCTCAGATTTTCTCTTTAGTCCTAACAGCAGGATACAAAACTAGTGTACTGTGTAGTTTGTCTCCTTTTATTCTGTGCCCGCAACCCTTGTTTTTGAACTGCTGGTATCCTCCAAATGTTTTTTGTCTCCCCTGTTTTTATTTGTTAGATATTGTGTTGCCCATCATAGCTGATACATAAGAAACAGTATGCCTAATAATATGGATAACAATATTCCTCTATGTAAGGATATGATATGTTATCCCCTGTCTGTTTGAAGTCTATGAAATGCATGTAGATGTTAAGTTAACTGTTCTACTGCTCTAACTGTTACACTTATATATTTTGTAGATTAAGTGTTCTTACCCTTGGTGAGTTAATCAAAATGAAGAATCTACAACTTCAGATTTCAATCACTTCATGATCCAATCAAAGTTTTATTAGATTTTACAAATCATACAAAAAAGAGGTGCTATATTGGTAGAAACTTCTTGTTCTTTGATTGGCATGACTATGACAATATTATCACCCAGTCCAGATGTATGCATTGTAATCACTCACCCACTCAGTGAAATATAGTTAGTAGTAGCCGTAGGGGCAGTCTGTCAGTCCTACTAATCAACTGTAATAGTTTATTCTGTCACGGATAAAGGTGAAGTACAATGTAGCATTTGCTAAGATTTATATAGTGTATTTTTGTAAGCAACATACATGGAACAGTAACTGTTGATAGAATTTAAACCAAAATTCCCACAGTTTTGTTGACCTTGTTGACCTTCTTTTTTAAGGTAGGACAGTTGCTGCGCCGTGCAGTGGCTGGTACAGGGAAGAAGCTGTCCCTGGAGCTGGGGGGGAAGTCTCCCTTCGTGGTGTTTGACTCAGCAGACCTGGACAGTGCTGTGGAGGGGGTGGTGGACGCCATCTGGTTCAACCAGGGGCAGGTGTGCAACATTTAGGATTTCAGTACTATACTACATTACTCATATTCAGCAACTTTGAATTCAAAATGTTGCAGTCTAGTAAAGCTGTGATTGCATCATTGCATGCCATGTACCTACAAAGCTGGTATGTTGTGCTGAAGTGTGTTTGTACTGGCTATAGGATACAGATACAGATTCAGATTTAAATTCAGACAAAAATTATATATTTAACCTTCTCCCTGCTATCTAAGAATGGTGTAACTGATGCAAATAAAAACTGTGATAAAAGGCTACTAATACCTTGGTAGGGAGAAAGTTAACTCTCAACTATCAACAGGTGTGCAGTGCAACTTCTTGTCCATGAGTATGTCTTTAATTGAGCTCAACACCTTCATTTCCAAACAATTTATGATCCACACCAACATTTTAGTCTGTCCCTTACTCGTTACTGAATGCACATCTTTACTTTCTATTCCTAGGTGTGCAGTGCGGGTTCTCGCCTGCCTGTCCAGGAGATTGTCTTTAATTGAGTTCAACACTTTCATTACCAAACAATTCATGAACAACACTAACATTTTAGTCTGTCCCTCACTGAATGTACATCAGAGTCTTAACTTTCTATTCCTACATGTACATGTAGGTGTGCAGTGTGGGTTCTCGCCTACTCGTCCTGGATTTTGTCTTTATTGATTGAGTTCAACACTTGCAATACCAAACAATTCATGATCAACACTAACATTTACTCTGTCCCTCACTGAATGTTTGCCCTAACTTTTCATCCCCAGGTGTGCAGTGCAGGTTCTCGCCTGCTTGTCCAGGAATCTGTCTTCAACCCCTTCATCACCAAACTGAAGGCGCGCATGAGTCACCTGCGGGTGGGGGATAATCTGGACAAGTGTATCGACATGGGGGCTCTGGTGGACGAGACTCAGATGAAGACTATAAAAGAGTATGTGGAGGAGGCCAGGAAAGAAGGGGCAGAGGTATGTTATTTTGTTGCAAATTTTGAAATGTTTGTAAACTGCGGAAGGATTTCGTTATCAATTTTGTTTGGGGGTAAGACTTGAGTGATTTTTAAAAAACTTTTAAAGATCTGTATTCAGATGCTAATCATATTATTTTGAAGGATTTTTTAGTATAATTGCAGAAGTAACAGTTGCTATTTAAGCTATGATATATTTGTTTGACTTTCTAACATTGTTGATAACTTCATATTTGGGAGAAAATCTGTGCAATATCAAAGTTAACGTTGGCAATGCAAAAGCCTTGCAGAGCATACTGGAACCAGAACGCGCTCTATAGTACAAATGTAGCTATAGAATACAACATTGATGGTCACATATTCCATATTGTCAGTAAGTGCTGCCCTTAAGCTTATGCCAAAAGGAAAACAATTTTTTTCATGTAATTATAGGTTCACCAGGTATCAGCCAGTTTCCCTAAGCATGACAAGGGGTTCTTCTACCCACCTACACTCATCACTAATGTGCAGACTGTGTCAAGGGTCGTCAGAGAAGAGGTATGTACAGTATGTTGTATAATGTGTGTTCTTATGCTTGATAAAATGGCATGTGTAGATTTGTATGCTTGTTCTACAATAATGGATATAGAATTATAATGGATTACCGAAAATGCTCTTCTTTGACCATTTTCCTTACAGTATCCTAATCAGCTTGTGTTCATATCATGTATAGGACCTTAGAATCTCTATGATGAGTGATCAATTTCAATTTTTGTTTTCTTGCATGTAATATTTTCAAAGTACTGTACTTTTTGCATATACAATCATGTAGTTGCTAGATTGTTATGGTGTTAAGTGCAATAAAATTTGAATCAAAAGAACATGCAGAACTGGTTTTAAAGAAATGCAAAATTTGATTAAATTTTATCCCAAAGATCTTTGGCCCAGTGCTGGTGGCCCTGCCATTCCGTACTGCTAAGGAGGCCATCGCCCTGGGTAACAACACCAACTATGGGCTGGGGGCAAGTGTCTGGACGGAGTCTATTCCTCTGGGACTGGAGGTTTGTGATTTCTTTTTCTTCTTTTGCAAACTGTGGTATGCAATGATTATCTTTGAGAGTGTGTGTTAGGGTCCGTGGAAAATTCTGCTTGTGTTGATTAATTTTCAAATTATATCTAATTCAATATCTATGCAATATGATCCCAGGCTGCAGTTAGTCTGAAGGCAGGTGCTGTCTGGGTGAACTGTCACAACATGTTTGATGCTGCAGCTGGTTTTGGAGGCTACAAGGAGAGTGGATATGGAAGAGATGGGGGAAAAGAGGTCAGCAACTTCACTTTCTAGTTTAGGTTTAACTTATTAATAATATTAGTATTTCAAGGTATCATTTATTCAATGTACATTTATTTTGTCTTTTTTTCTAACATTTCAGGGCCTGTATGAGTATGCCAAGCCCTCCTGGCAGGACAGACCCCGCCCCAACTGTGGTGAAATCAACTACACAACATTTGCTGCCAAGTATGGGGCAACTGTGCCCCCCATCCCTGGCAGTGGTACAGTCGGGGACAAGAGTCTGACTTCAGATGGAGCTATTTTACCAGGGTAAGTTGGTGTACAGAATATCACATCATAAATCTTACAATACATTTAGTGTCAATTGTTAAATTGTGCATGTCAGATCTCTTAATTGTTCATAAATTATGCATTATGATACTTCTCAGTATTGTGCCAAAGTGACTGTATGCATGACGTCACTGAAACACCAATTTACTTGTGAATGCCATTTTCTTACATACACAAATGTACGTAATTTAAGTAGTTTGACCAGTAGCAGTGTGTTAGAGATAGATTTTTGTACAGCAAATATTTGCCAATCATGATCTTACTATTCTTAAACACCATGCTCTTTAAGTCTCTAAATGTGTGTATAAACTGTTTTTATCAAAAAAATATTGTGTGTACGATATTGGCATGTTAGACTCCACTATTTTAGGAGCGACATCATGTTGGTAGATCTAGAATCTAGAAAATTAGTGTGACAACATAATCTAAAGAAAATTGTCTGACAGACATGCAAAAATTGAAGCAATTTTGACTGTTGTAAAATCATATTATCCCTTTCAAAGTTGACCATCAGATTCTACATGATTGTTGCATTGAACAGGATTGACCGTACCTACAAACTGTACTACGGTGGGGGACAGAAGAGGCCGGACGGGCAGTACTCGCGGCCAGTGACTGGTCAGGAGGGCAGGGTGCTGGCGCTGGTGGGCGAGGCTAACAGGAAGGATGTGAGAAACGCCGTGGAGGCTGCACACAAGGCCGCTCCTGGGTAATCCTGATTTGCAAATTGAAATGTCCTGATTCTTGATTTAGTGGCGTGATGCTTTTTTTTACTATGTTCCTGGTTTGAAATTAGCACTGTATTAGTTCTATTACTGATAGGCAAAATTACAGTTACTGTATACTGTCAATCTTGAAATACCCATGGTGTTTTGTTTTATTTTTCACATTTACACTGCAGAATCATGCCCTCCAAATTTTTGGTTTGTTTTAAAACCATGAACATAAAACTCAACAACATAGACCTTCTTCCCATAAACGTCCTCACCACAAAAATAAAGTGAATTTACTATACAACGTACAATGTAGTATGTTATTCCTTGGTTATTCTCAGGTTTCGGTTTGGGAAGGCGTAAAAAAATGATTGATCTGCTAGTATATCATGTGAACATACTAAAGAAGTATAAGATCATTATTGAAAGTCTTGAGAAATAATCTCAGACTGATAGCTTTATGTAACTTTTCAACGTATTTTCCAGCTGGGGAAAGCGTGCTGCCCACAACCGTGCCCAGATTGTGTACTACATGGCAGAGAACCTGGAGATCCGCAGGCAGGAGTTCACACAGCAGCTGCAGCTCATGACTGGTCGCAGCGAGGAGGACTGTAGGAGAGAAGTGGACCTGGCTGTACAGAGGCTGTTCTACTGGGGAGCCTACTGTGACAAGTACGGGGGCACTGTGCAGGTAAGATTTGGGGTGTGGTTATTGTTTAATGTAGGGGAAGGACGGTAATGTAAGAGAGAAGGGGCCTGGCTGTACAGAGGCTGTTCTACTGGGGGGCCTACTGTGACAAGTATGGGGGCACGGTGTAGGTAAGGCTTGGGACAGTGTAGGTAAGATTTGAGACTGCTTGGAAGTTGCTGTTAGAATGTTGGGGGAGTATGATATAGAGTAGCAATACATCTAATGTATGGGTGTAGATAGTGTTCAGCACCAAGGACAGGTATGGTAATGTATGTGTGTTTGTATGTGCGAGTGTGCACTGTGTTCAGCACCAAGGACAGGTATAGTAACGTGTGTGTGTGTATGTTTGTGTGCATAGTGTTCAGCACCAAGGACAGGTATAATAATGTGTGTGTGTGTGTGTGTGTGTGTGTGTGTATGTTTGTGTGTGTGCGCACACGTGTGCATAGTGTTCAGCACCAATGACAGGTATAGTAACGTGTGTGTGTGTATGTTTGTGTGTGCCCGCAATGTGTGCATAGTGTTCAGCACCAATGACAGGTATGATAATGTGTGTGTGTTTTCGTGGATAGTGTGGATCTGTGTAATAAGGTTGTATTGTTCTTCTGGGGGCCTAAGTATGGGGGCCTTGTTCCGGTTATATTGGGTGATATTGTAGAAGACAAATTTGAAATGGGACATCGCACTGTTTAGATTGTCATTTTCATGTACATGTACATGTATAACACGTTATGTTTTACCAAATACTCATGAGCAGAATCTCTACCAATAGGAAACCACCTTATATGGAGTCACGGCCAAGATCCACGAGCCAATGGGTGTGATCGGCATTGCCTGTCCAGAGGAATACCCTTTGCTGGGGTTCGTGTCACTGTTCGCACCGGCTGTCGTCCGTGGTAATGCCATGATAGTCGTACCCAGTCAGAAACACCCACTCAGTGCTCTGGATTTCTATCAGGTAATTATAAATAGCCGTTGAATGATGTGAAACTGTTGGATCAGCTCTTAATGTTATTTCAATTTCCCAACTATATGCCTGGAAACAATTTGTTCGTATAAAATATATGATCCTGAAGACCAAGTCATGTACATGTATATTGTCAGGTAAATGCAGCACAATGGCAGTGAATTTGAAGCTGTTTAAGTTGCTAAAACATGACTGTTAAAGTCTGATTTTTTTTCTTTTACATGATTGTCTGTGTGGATTTTTATTGCAGAATGGCCTTGTCTTTTCCTTTTCCTAAGTTTTTTATTCATTTTCAAATATATATTGATGTGTATTTCTTTCCAGATGTGTAAATAAAAAACGTTCATGCATTTGTCAAGTTGTCACAGTCTGAATACATCAGATGTGTTGTGCTACAAATACGTGGTAGTCATACAGAACAAAGCTGTATTTCTCCCCATGAAGTGATTGTAGACCTTGCTGTCTGGCTGTCTACGCCAAAGAGCAGTTACTCAAGCAACTGGATATGATTTGGGAAACGTTTAGATGCTTCAGGTAGCGTCCACTACCTTTCAACATAGACCAAAGATGCTACAATGTACCTGAAACATCTGACCGTTTCCAAAATCATATCCAGTTGCTTCAATAACAGCTATTCTATGTTTGTTTGTCTTGCCTACCCTGTAAACCAGCTTGTTTGGCATATATTATTACCTGGATGTCTTCATCGACCCATCTGTCTGTCCGTCCGTCTGCAGGTGTTTGACACATCTGACCTGCCAGGGGGCGTTGTGAACATCCTGACAGGGGACAGGGACCACATCACCAAGTACCTGGTGGAACATCAGGACATCCAGGCCATGTGGTACTTCGGGTCTGCTGAGGTGAGCTCAAGATAAAGATACATTTGTAGAACCTTCTCACTCCCTCTCTTGCTCAATCATTCATTCACTCACACACTGATTCATTCAATCACGCACTCACTCACTCATTTACTAACTCACCCACTTGCTCACTCATTCACTTGATATATTTTCCCAGGCCTAAAATGGATATTGATCTGTTTCCAATGCAGAATTACTGCACCTCATTGAGTTTTTAAACTTCTGGACAAAGTTAAACTTGAACTTTCAACACAAAAATTGGACTTTCCAAAATTTTTGACTGTTCAAATGGAATGGACAATTCACTGCTTCTGTCACGTCACGTTATGCAGATAGCAAATGTGACTCGGTGAGTAGTGGATCATAAGTTGCAGGAAGTCTGTGGCGCTCGCCGTCTCGGTTAATCAAGTTTTTAATCTTGTTTCAATAGGGGTCAAAGTTCGTAGAGTGGACCTCTGCGGAGAACCTGAAGCGTACCTGGGTGGATTATGGGATAGCTCGTGACTGGACAGACCCCCAGCAGGGCCAGGGGGAGGAGTTTCTGTACCAGGCAACCCAGGCCAAGAACATCTGGCTACCAATGGGGGACATCTTTGCAAATTGATTGACATCTAATTTGCATATTGTGTGTTTGTAGAATATATAGACTGTGTTGTGTATTGTAGAAAGTATGTATGCCATATGAAGCTTTGTCAGTATTCTTAAAACTTTCTTACTATTCAGGCACATTTAGTCATAGTTACACAGTTTCCTGAATAAAAATAACATTTTTTTCACATTAATTCATGCACTTCATTTTATTTCATACAACTTACTAATAAGACATACTTTAGTGCCTGTGCAAAATAGATTAAGGTGATTAATAATCTGGTAATTGTGCTTGCTTGATATATTTTCTGGCTGTGCCATTTGATACAAATAAATAAAATTTCCAGTTTTGTAAAAATGGAGAGATTTATAAGAAGATAATGAAGATTTAAGAATTGTATCAGTACTTTTTGATACCTCAATTTCATCAGTCACTTGGTGAATTAGAATAATGATATCAGACATGGAATACAAATGTCTTCCCAAAAGTATCTATTTTCTATACTCAAATTGATTGGGTGCTTTGTACCTGTCCTATTTCATATATAATACATATAGCACATGGTGATTATTGTAATTCTTGTACAAACTATAGACTTAAAATGTCTTCCAAAAGATTTAAAATGTGGATCATTATTGACTTGAACTTTGTGTGAAACTTTGAGCAATTTTTTTTAAACTACTGTTGATTGAAAGATGATACAGGATAGGATCAATTCATTGAGTCAAAATAAATCTTAAAATCTGACCAATAGAATGCCCTCTTCAATTTCTCTTTGTGGATGTTGGATGGAATGTGTAAGAGTGTTGTTGGTGATGTGTTGTATACATGTAATAGATGAGATGCTTGTTATCCTCTGCATATCCTTTCCTCCAGAGAAATAATGAAGGCTTGTATGTGATGTGTGTATGCTAGGTTGTAGGTGACAGCCAGACAGGGATGGATGTGTGAAAGTTGTTTATGGACAGGGATGTGTGTGTGAATGTTGTTTGACACCATGGACAGGTGTGGGTGTGTGAATGTCATTTAGGGACTGATGGATGTGTGAATGTTGTTCAGGGACAGGGGTGGAGGTGTGAATGTTCTTCAGGGACAGGGATGGATTTGTGAATGTTGTTCAGCACCAGGGATAGGGGTGGATGTTGTTTAGGGACAGGGATAGATGTGTAAATGTTGTTCAGCACCAAGGACAGGGATGGATGTACAAATGTTGTTCAGGGACAGGGATGGATGTGTGAATGCTGTTCAGGACAGGGATGGGGGTGTGAATGTTGTTTGGCACCAGGGATAGGAATGGATGTGTGAATGTTGTTCAGCAGCAGGGATAGGGATGGATGTGTGAATGTTGATTTGGGATGGGTATGAATGTTGTTTAGTGACAGGCATGGGTGTGTGAATGTTAAGGAAGGGTGGATGTGTGAATTTTCAGGGGTGGATTTGTGTCATTCAGCACCAGGGATAGGTAGGGATGTGTGAATTTTATTCAGCACCAGGGACAGGTATGGATGTGTGAATGTTGTTTAGGCACATGGATGGATGTTTAGATATTTAGGGACAGGCATGAAAGTGTGAATGCTGTTTAACACCAAGTACAGGTATGGTGTGTGAATGTTGTTCAGCAACAGGGATGGAAGTGTGAATGTTGTTTAGCACCAGAGGCAGGGATAGATATGTGAATGTTGTTCAGCGCCAACATTGACAAGGGGACGCGATAGTGAATCATAGGAGCCGATGCAACTTGATTGGAAGAGGCGTTTATTCCGTGATGCTCATTCAAGTACAGCCATGATAGAAGAGAGCGAAGAGGATCATGGGATCCCTGACAGTGAAGGCAGTGACGTCACTAACTCATTACATAACCCAGTGGCGTGATTTCTCTTTATCTTCTTATTTCTCTCTTTCTCCTTTTTACCAAACTATCATGTGGTAACAAAAATGTAATATCAGAAAACAGAACCTGTTGTCTACTTTTCATAATAAAATGGTATAGATACTATAAATCTGCAGAGTGTGCATTAATAATAATGAATCCATGAAATAACCCCATAACAATACTTGGGAAATCTAGATCTAATGAAAAATACGTGAAGAAAATTGTTGACTAATGAGGTAAGGTTTGTTAAACACAATATGAAAGATAACATGTAACATCAGATTGTGAATACATTACGGACAAATAAAGATAACAGTTGAACTGAAATAGATTGTCAATGTTTTTCTGTGAGATAATGTCTAGCTACCATAAAGGGAAAATACAATATCGATTATCTGCAGAAGAAAGAGAAAAAAAATACTGGTAGAGCAGAGTTCTGTTTGGGCAAAGTTCGTGACTGTCAAAGTTCTGTGACTCTCTTGGCCGGAGGTGTTAACAGTTACAGTTCGGCGTGAGCGATGTTCTTCTCGGCTGGAGCATAAGGTGCCTCTTGGCTGGTATACAGTTCAGCGGTGATCAGACGAAGTTTGTAGAGCGGAGTTCGTGGGGGAAAGTCCGTGGGCGGTCCGCGTCTAATCGGGTAGAACGTTACGTTGAAGGTTGAACGAAAGAAACATGGCGGTTGGTGAATTTTGACGTTGTACTCACACGGCCGGGGGACACTGGGAAGATGCGGGGTTTTGCCGGATAGGTAAGCCGAGTACTACTCCCTGCGACTTCTATGAGTCCTCTGGGGGTTGTTCAGCGAAGCTGGCACAGGGATGAGGTGTAGACACGCATAACTTCCGACCAAGGGCTCCGCTGGGGAGCTAAGACCAGATCCCCTCCTGCACAAGTGATGGCGCCATTGTTGACCTACATCCTCATTTGCTAGTGGCTTCCCGTCCACTCAGAGTGCGATCTCCCCTGCTCAAAGTTCGGGTTTGGGCCTGGGTATCGTTTCCCAGCCGCTGCACACCACGCCAACATTGACAAGGGGACGCGATAGTGAATCATAGGAGCCGATGCAACTTGATTGGAAGAGGCGTTTATTCCGTGATGCTCATTCAAGTACAGCCATGATAGAAGAGAGCGAAGAGGATCATGGGATCCCTGACAGTGAAGGCAGTGACGTCACTAACTCATTACATAACCCAGTGGCGCAGGGACAGGGATGTGTGACTGTTGTCTGGCACCAGAAGCAGACTGTGTGAAAGTTGAACGACAATACACCGTGTATATCTAAGAAATCACACACCGTAAAGCAACTAGACTGAAATGTCAACACTCTTTTGTCATTTCTGAAGAAAAATGTTGCCACAGCCAAACCTTTAATGTGTCCATATTACTATACTAATGAACACGCACTGTGTTTCTTTTCAGTGTTTTAAACGCCACGTAAGGTGTAACATGTTAGAAGCATTGCTTGTAAAAGTTTATTCTTAAGTGCATAAAGCCTCGTGTGAGATATAAGCCAACCAAAAGCATCGTACAAGCCACGAAAATCATGTAACGGCACTGAACTTTAATCCAACACATTCCAACAAATTCTAAACTGAACCATGAATAAACAAGCGGGCTTTAGCGCATTCTGGAAACTGTTTAGTGCATTGTTTACTATGTTTCCCCGGCCATTGCTACACACGCATTGGTCTGCCACTTTCTGTTGTGTCGCGAGAAAATAACATTTCAAAGACAGTGTAACTGATAGCAAGTCCTTTGGATTTCTATTCACAGTGGAACTTTTATCCCACACAAATAATATAACAAGGCTGTTTATCTATGGATTTCATATTTACAACGACAAATTAGTATCAATCGGCAGGCACTTACTCAAGGTTAAATTGGCAAATCAGCATGTCGGTAAACTGCTGATAGCAGCGATCAAAACACGGCCCGAAAATACATCAACCAGCGGCAAATCCGTTCTGCTGTTCCACTACACAGTTATGACGTTCTATGAAACTTTTCATCCGTTGTTTGGTCAGCAAATGGTGGCAAAATACGTTGTTTGTGAATGGTTCCCCAAAAATATCCCCGCAAAACACAGTACAAACTCCCTACAGCACGTCCCCCATGTGGGGCTGTAATAGTATCGCCAGTGAGATCCGTCCTACTGGCCTTTGGATGTGATCACTTTCAAAAATAGGGGTGAAGGGGCGTGCTGAAATATGATTCAAAATGGCGCGTGTTCGGATTTCCACTGAATTTGCGTAACAAAGCCTGACCCTGTACTTTAAAGAGGGATACTTCAAGGCATGTTGGTTGTGTTGGATGGACAGTTTATTGATATTTCACTATATTTACTGTCATGATGATTGTGTAATGTGAGGACGAAGAGCTGCTTGAAATTACAATCGCTGCCCTCTTCCCACGGCTTGATTAACAGCATGAAAACATACCAGAAGATTGATTAACTTGTCACTGCAACATGCGATCTTTGTGAGCTCAAACTTACAAGGTTTTAAGTCGTATACCTTACTGGTCTTGTAAAGCACTCAAAAGAATTTGCAAACCGGAGCTAGTTTTTGACTGACAGATGGGTTCTGAAAAGTGTTGGATTAAAGTTGCGTTGGATTAAAGTTCAGTGCCGTTATCTAAACCTCAACACGAAGATACTTTGTAAACTCACAAAACACTTTGTAAAACAGAATGTAAAATCCAACGTCACTCTAGTAACGTTATCGTCGTATACATCTTTTAAAAGCTTCTAAAACGTGTATAGCTGGCAAGTGTGATAGATTTTTCAAAGCTCTAAGGGCTTTTGCTAAAGGTTTATTGCGTCATTCGAATCAAAGTCAATGGTCACGCGCATGTAGTGGTTAGAGGGCATTGACCTTGCGTCTTGTCCCTGGTCGGACTGATCCATTACAGGTTGGGGGTGCAGATATCCCTCACTACTTTTGTTTTCTTGAACAGCAGTTGATGGCTGATCTTTCTGTGCTCGCACATTCTTTTTTTGAAAAGTTCCAAGAAACTGCTCTTGGCCTTGCTCTTGGCTGTAGTCCCTATCAGGACCGCCCGATGGCGTTTCTGTGGCGTTGATCATTGGAATCATCTCTGGCATTCGGCTTCCACCTGTCTCGGTGGAATCACCGTTTAAATTTGATCGTCGCCTCTGTCTTTTCCTGCTCTTATTCCTTATACAAAGGAAGAAGAATATACACGTCAAGATCAGCGTAACAACCGAACACCCAACGCCAACAAGAACGACAAGTCCAATGTACTTCGTCTTCATGCAGTTTTTGTCACAGTCATCAGATGACACATTTATGAACTTCATCGTTGAGAAGAGCGTTCCTGGCGGAATCTCTGTGAATGACATGGACGTTTGCTCCGATTCAGTGGACGAAACTGAAGTTGAGACGATGCTGCAGTTGTCTAACATTGGGGTCGAAAACTCTTCAATACTTAGTCCACTGTAGAGTAGAGGGTGTGAACATACTAGGGTGTCCTGAAGACTGTTTTCTAAACATATCTTCGCATGTAGCAAGTCACAATCGCAGTTCCATGGATTTCCAGAAACATGCATTTCCATAAGGGGAGAAAAGGTCTTGCATGAAAGTGTTTTGATCATATTTCCGTCCATCCACAGTGAGCGAAGTTCATCCAACTGGTAAAAGCAGTTACTCGGGATGTCGCTGATAGTATTGTAAGATAACTTCAATGTTTCTGTTTGTACTGGTAAGTCTCTACACGGAACTTCTGTAAAACGGTTGTAAGAAAGGTCCAAATACGAAACCATCAACCCGTCAAAACTATCACCCTCCAATGTTGTTAGTTTGTTGTAAGACAGATCAAGATATTTCAGAAGATGTAATCTTAAGAATGCATGTGGCTCGATGTGTTCTAGCTGATTACTAGCGAGGTTTAGTGAAATCATGCTATCTAGACCTTTAAATGTGTCGTTATTAATGATTGTGAGTTTGTTGTTGTTTAGACGTAGTTGCTTCAACTGGGAAATAGTTTCGAAAGCATCTTGTTCAATGTCAATCAGATCATTACCACCCAGAAATAGACTTGTGAGATTCGTCACTCCAACGAAAGTGTTATTTCTTAAAACCACTAAGGCGTTGTTCTCAATGTTGAGAAGTTTCAGACTGGAAAGATTTCTTAAAAATCCAAGTGGGATGTCTTGAAGCATGTTACCGCTAAGGTCAAGGGTGACGGTGACGTCAGGAATACCGTTAATGGCCGTCATGATGTTTTTGAAACTGCAGTCTACTTCGAACTGCATCTCGGGAGTCAGAACACAGGTGCAAAGTGTGTTGTCACCGCGAAAGCAGGCCGTGTATTGTGCCTCTGTCACGTAAACGTGAAGAAAGCACAGAGCGGTTGCCACCATAACAGAAAAGCTCGACATCTTTGACGGTTGCTAGAGTCCAAAAGAAAGAAAAAGAAACAAGGTTAAACAAGTTATAGTGTGGGTGTCAAGAACTAGTTGAATATGGCTCCCGCCCACACAAATAGCAAAGTAACTGTAGACCTATTCAAACTCTTTGAACCTCAGAATCTGCATACTGTACCACTTTTCAGTTTTCTAATATTTATATAAAAGATTCTGTCCGTATCAAAATTCATAACGCTTTCCCCTTCGGGAAATAGTGGTTGTACTTTTGCGATTTTCATTAGTGATCGCATTTTTGGTAACTAACTTACCTTTGTAAACCTTGTGCACAGAAACGTAATGCCTAAACGATATGGGGAGTAGCACAAAATGAACAGTGGCAAATGAACGATCTGTATGTCATGAAGCTTAAACTAACCGTGTCACCACACTGTACAGAAGGATACAACCTACCTTTCAGATCTTCAAGTTCCAAGGCTGTGAACACTGAGGAATTTATAAACTTTCTCTCAAGAGAAATAGCGTAACCTCGTTCGTCACTCAGAGGTAAAATGCGTAAGACCAAGGGTGCGGGATATCTTAGAAGAAGGCGAAAGTCCACTTCCTCAATGACGTAATGTTGTACAAAGTTCATGTGGCATGACCCTTGAAGAGTCAATATCCTCACCCGTTCGCCGTTTCAAACTTGATACTCCAATTGATTGTCAATTGTTTTTAATTATTTTCGAATTTCTTTGCGCTTTTTTGTGTGCTAAGCTTTTACAATGGGGTTGGCTCTGATATGTTGTGTCACTGTTTGTGGTTTGTTCAACATATAATGACTATAGGTTTTAATGACTTAATAACTATAGGTTTCAATGACTTAATGACTATAGGTTTTAATGACTTAATGATTATAGTTTCAATGACTTAATGACTATTGGTTTTATAAGACTTTCTACAAACACCAGTCTAAGATACTTACGTCTATATAGGAAGTATCTATTAGTGACAATGACAATGACAATGACAATGACAATGCCAATGACAATGATGTTTATTGCATGTTCATGCCCCAATGGGGCTAAATGCATTAAGTTTGATATAAAGTTAATGACAACAAATAAACAATGATATATTCTAATAATAACTATTTTCTACAAGCTTCTTTAGTAAGAACGTTCTCTTGAAGCTCTGGTTTCTACTAGACAAAATACACTTGAAAACGGTTTGTCTATAGCTTCACGTAGTTTAACGAGATTACGTCATACAGGCTCAACCCGCACATGTATACACAGTTTTGTACACCTGTTGTTTAACATCATTGACGTTTTCGAAAACTGTAGGTTAATGTGTTTCTTCTTATTTCTTCACGCCAACGTGTCTTTTCGCGATTTGGATATCAAATTTCGACATCTTCAACCATAACAACGTTTCTTCTCCTGTCTAATCTTCAAACGAGTTCAACTTTTTCATTTTGGGCCAAATGACCTGACATTTGCCATTGGTACGGAGTGGGCATTAGCTTGTAACATATAGTCATCATGTCAAATAGTTTTTATATAGATAGCCCTGTAATATTGCAATTGCCACAGATAGTGCTCGTGTTAGGCTAAACACAGATCATAAACACATATCGTCTCCGTATCTTTTGTATTTCCCTGCTTTACGTTGTTTGTACAGCCCAGTACGTAAAAAGATAGTGCGTAAAAAAACTCATTTATCTGTAACAAAAACGCACCGTAATCGTTTATGTTGTTTCTATTTCTATGCACTACTGGGCAAAGCCCCTTTTAGGGGCATCCCGCCCAGGTTTACTGTACATTGTTCCAAGGCTAACCCTTAATGATGGCCTCCGGCTAGTTTGGCTGGTAGTCCTGGCTGTATTTCTTTTTATAAATCAAGCCAAATGAAAGCAAATCAAAACGCCAGGTAAATCATTTTCGAACTTGACCTTCCTTTCCACAACAGCTACCCATCTATCAAATATCATGAAGATAAAATCCCGCAGCTTCTTGAGTTATGCTGTTGACATACATACAGACCCACACCATAGCCAATACACCATGAACCGATGACATAACCTGCCATAGTGCGTGGGTCAAGGTCGCGTCCAGGGGCATCTAGGGACACCGTCGAACTGAGCGGGAGGACAACAGTCTAGTTAGCACAATAGAGTATTACAGTATGTAGACTAGGACTGAATGAGTGCGTGTGTGTCGGAGATCCCAGAATGAAATAGTCTACCCGACTGACTACGCTGGCTATTATTATAGGGAGAATAATTTGGCAGAGTTTTGCTACCAGAGGAGTTGTTCGACCAGAGCTTTAATAGGGGAAACATGAACCTTGGCGTGGACTGACTCTCCTGGCAAATTTCCCGATTTGGGGCCTGGTGGAGGCTATTAGGAATGAAAGTGCTCGGCTTGCTGATCGTGTTAGCGGGATGTTTCTGCGGCCGGGACGCACAGTTCCCGCGGGTGTGCACCAGCGATGTCGCCCTGAACAGTAAGGAGTGCTGCCCGGTACCGCCGGGGTTCACCGAACCGTGCGGCGGAGCTGGTCGGGGACACTGCGCCGACACCCCCGACCCCACCGTGGAAGACCCCGCCTGGAAAAAAGCGTATCACGTGGATGACCGGCGCCACTGGCCGACAGTGTTTTTTAACAGAACTTGCTCATGTGAAGGCAACTTCATGGGGTACGACTGCACAAGGTGTATCTGGGGATACCGTGGGGCCAACTGCGAAACAAAACAACAGCCAGGTGTCCGTAGAAACATCAAGGACATAAGTTCTGAAGAGAAAAACAAGTACCAGTGCTACTTTAACCGCGCCAAGAATACTCCAAGTGACTTCGTCTTCGCTCTGGAATTTAAAGAAAACATCAGGGGAAGTGAAGACCTCGCCAACATCTCAGTGTATGACTTCTTAGTGGCGACGCATTACTACGCCAGCCGTGAAACCATGCCGCCCTTCAACACAGGTAACGGAGCATTTCTAAAATGTCGTCCGATTGTTCAAAACGCGTGTCCTTAAATCGCGGACAGAGTTAAATATTTAACCCGTAAAGAGTCATGTGAGGAAAGATCACTGGTCTTTTACTATGAACAATGCAAGGTCTGTAACCCATACCTTAACCCAGTTCTTCAGTACAGACTACAGTATATCATCACTCGGCGTTAAACAGACGGAGAACAAGCTGTGAGTCCGACTCAAATGAACGACCATATATATACTATAATAGCATTGTCGTTCGCTTGGTATGCTCACATCATCATGCATGTTAGTGCAGCCCACATCAAAACATAGAAACGGCAAAATTTTCCACGTAAGTGGCCAAAGTAGTCTACAAATCAAGAACAATTCATAGAATTCTCGATCGTGTAGTTTTGAAAACGGGAATGAAATACGGTGTTTCGATGTGCATATACTTACACGTCATTACCTTCGCCAGACGGTTATGTTTGGTGATATTCACAGAGTACTTTAATACTATCACAAGATGTTCATTAAATGTCATACTCCCCAAGCAGAGATTAGGCTCTGGTTAGTTTTTGGAGACAGGTGCGAGGGGTAGTCAATAAGTTCTCGGCCTCACCCAGAAATATTTGGCACAACCAAGGAGGTTAAAGAATCACTTTAACCTCCTTGGCACAACTCAGATTTCGAAGCATAGATGTCAAATATAAAGTCTTGATATGTCATAAAATGAATGTGTGCCAAAAATCAAATTATTGTGATCATCACTTTACAGGCCACACCTAGTAACGGTAAGTAAGAGAGAAGGACAGAACCATAGAGCTGCGACCTGAGGTGTGCGGGTCAACTTGCGCATGCGCTGCTGAAATGCAGACACCCAATCCTTTCTACTTGAAATAGGAAGGGAATCCTCATCTAATATTTTGACAATGTCTTCAATTTTGACAATGCGCGAGCAGAAGACATGAGGAAAATGTTCGCGGTGGTTTTTAGTTCGCGGTAAAGCTGCCACCGCGAACATAAAATCACCGCGAAAGTTTCTGTATTTACAAAAATACATTTTTTTCATGCGATGTTAACAATACAGTCACGGACATTGCTTTTGTACAAAATACCTGTTACTTTGTTATCCAGGTATCTGTCAGGATGAGGACGACTGTACCCTGGACTTCGCGCATGATGGCTCGGGGTTTCTCACCTGGCACCGCGCGTACGTGCTGGAGGTTGAGCGGGCCCTACAGGAGGTCAACGGCGACCCGGACTGGACCATGCCGTACTGGGACTGGGGCGCCGCGGAGAAGAACCAGTGCGACATCTGCACCAACGAGTACGTCGGCGCTAACAACAAGCACGGTGACATAGACACGGGGTCTCTCTTCGCTAGCTGGCGGACGATCTGCGAAGATCTAGACCCGTCCGACAATGCCACCTACATGAACCACACCAGACCGTGCAATGTGACCAATGCCAGTGGGAAGCTGAAGAGGAACCCCGGCCACGCGGACACGAGAAGACTCGGGGAGGCAATAACTCACCTGCCGCTAGCGACTGAGGTAGACTTTGCCCTCAGCTTCCCCGTGTACGACACGCCCCCTTACAGCTCAGCATCGAACTGCAGCTTTCGGAACTTATTGGAAGGGAACGCCGACACCAGTACCGGCAAGACTAGGAGAGAAATGTGAGCAGAATGCTCCCCAATTTTTATCGGCATAAAGTTTAAATGGGTACTCCATTTTGTGGGTGGGCGCTTACATCTGCTCGGAGTTTATAGGCAGAAGACGCAGGCCATGTTATGACTGTTCGTTCTGCGTTCAGCTAGTATATAACTAGTAGTAGTATCCATTATTTTATCATACTGCTGCTGGGTTCCCTGACACAGAGTTAGGAACAATCTGTTAGTCTTCACATCGCGCTGCTGCCATGCCTCTGTCCAGCTTATCACCAAGCAGATCCTACATACATGGCATAAAATAGTACCAAACTGGTCAAGGAGTGTATTCAGCCCAAAGTTGTCCATTTGCCTTGTTAACATTTTCCCGGTAGCGAAACACACTCCTAAGCCGGCTTCACTCCTCTGACAGCTTTTGATACTGTGTTATGCTACCGTAGGATCTGCTTCGAGATTACTGTCAAGCTGGTTTATGCAGATATCGCTCAGCTTTGATTATCCCCCCATGCACAGAATCTCCGCCAACGGCACGGTGCTGGTCCCCGAAGCTATCACCCTGCACGACGAAGTGCATATATACCTGAACGGCACGATGTCTAACGTCCCCACCGCACCGAACGACCCCATGTTCTTCCTGCATCACTGTAACGTCGACCGCTTGCTGGAGACGTGGATACGCCGACACGGGTGAGTGTCGTCATCTGAGAGAAAGTTCTCATTTTCTTGGGTTGAATGCTGTGTACATTGTCGCTACTGATGTTTATTTGTCGTGTTATCAATATTCTTCGAGTTAAAGTAGTTTTTCATGTGCCTGTCGAAGCCTATTTCTAATAACACATGCATCCCCCATGCATTCCTATTTCTAATAACACATGCATCATTATTTCTGCCCTTGGTGCTGATTTGTCACCATCACTCCTGTCCTTAGTGCTGATTGGACATCACCACCCCTGTCTTTGATGCTGATTGGTCATCACCATCCTGTCCTTGGTGCTGAATTGTCATTATCAAGCCCCCCACCCCCACCCACCCCGGGCACAAACACACACCCATGTCCTGTTTTTAAATACGTATCTCTATTCATTTTTGTCCTTTGTGCTGATTGGCCATCTCCATTCCAGTCTTGGTGCTGTCACTTTGACTTGACTTGTTACTGAGTCGTATATACTTACATTGTTTCAATTTTTTTTTTCGTATACGATGCTTTACCCAGCATTATAGACATATCTGATTGATTGATTGATCTATCGATGAATCGATTGGTTGATCGATTGATTTTCAGGGCCCCAGAGTCTGCTCTGCCGGAGATAGGTGCGCCGCCCGGCCATAACCGCCATGAGCACATCGTGCCGTTCTTCCCGCCATACAGCCACACCCACATGTTCAAACCCTCCATAGAACTAGGATACGACTACCAGGAACTTCACAACAAAGGTACAATATAGTTTCCTGGTCAGACAGACGTTTTTGTCTTGAATTTGATTCATAGGACTCACCAAATGCGTGTCGAGTTGTCCTATGAATACTCATTCAGCTTAAACGTAACTTTACGTTACTGGGACGTCAGCAAAGGTCAGAGGTGGCTAGAAGTCTGTGGCGTCCTCCGTCTTTTATGCTAATGATAATATGTTCCACTGTTATCCTCCCATGTAGGACCGCCGGGTGGAAAGAGCTACATGGGACAGTGCAGCCCAGAACCGCAAGGGGGCGTGTATGCCTGGATGGGGATTGGCATGGGGTTAGGGCTGGCACTTGTGTTTGGAGTCACCTGTGTTATGGTGTTCATCTCCTGCAGAGAGCAAGAGTATCAGGAGATATGATATGACATGATATACTAAGCCACCAACATACTCACCTTGCAGATACAAGGTTCCAGTTTGGCATTAACTTTGACCGGATCACACAAAATGGGATGCAAATCATGTGTTTGCACTTCAGATTTTATGGGTATAGCAATAGCTATGTATTTCTATTTCTTAAAAACCTAGTTCATCATAGCTTTTTTGTGTCTCAACGTCGATAATGCAGCAAATACTTCCTGGCAGAAGTGAATGATAAAGGTAACTTAAGGTAATGCGGCATTGTCGCCTGCTCGTTTATACCCAGATAGTACATTGGGTATTTGCGATCTCTTATATGGGATGGACAGACAGAGACTATGTTTTGTACCATGTATATGTAGTGATATATGTTGATTTATTAGGACTCGATGTAATCTGTATCTGTGTTATATTTCATCAGAACCTACCTCCCTCATGACCTCAATGAAAAGATTTGAGCTTCTCATGAATAAACTCTACATGTATGTACACAAAGACAAAATACAACAAATCATTATGGATACACAATTGTGATTTTTATTTCTACTTTTTTTTAGAAGTTACAAAAGCATACTAGAAAAGAGTTTAAGTTTTATCTGCTACATAAAAGTCTTATCGAACAGAAAAACAAAAATCTATTATCAGTTATTTGTAGTGTGTGCTTAGCAAGGAAAAGCAAGAACCTTTAAACAAGACTTGGTCTCAATAACTTGACAGGTGGCCAGCACCCTTCCTGACATCTGCCTTAAACTTATAACTTGTCAGCAGCTCTTCTGAATAATCCATATCATCATTGTTCATTGTTAAAATTGCTCTGACTAATTGTGTGAACAAACATTATTGGTCTCTTGTCATCAAAATGTCCTATCAATGTATCCTATTACATGACACTGTAGATATCTAACCATAGTTGCTACATATACAGTCAAACCCACACTAGTGACCAACTGTCTGGAATCACTGGGCCATTGTGAACACTCTTGACATTAACCTTCAGCCCACTAAGGGCGCCATTTGACACCAAATTTGTACTGGTTATGGGTTAGGCATCAGGGAGAAGGTTAAGAATCCTGTCTGAAGTGTACTGACCATTTCCTTCATATCAGTTACTAAACAGGGTTGACAATGTGGCTGTTGTCCTCTTGTTCATTATATTAATTGATTCCAAGTGACTCAAATGGCAGAGATGGTTCAAACACTGCTGTCATCAATGTCCTTGTTGGCAGCTGGAAAAGGTATAAGGATCACCTTTAGTTTGACTGACAGATTGTCATGTCATTACACAAAATTGGCAATGGCAATGACAGTTTCTTGCTCTGATATTAACCTGTATTTGTGGGCTATCCTATAGCCGTTGTATTTTTAAAAATGGTATTTTGGGATATCAAGTGAATTGACGGTTGTTTCAAAGTACAATCTGTTGAAAATATTGCGATCTGAAACCACCGTCCTTTGACTGGATGTCCCTACATACCACGTTTTAAAACAACGGATGTAGGTTGCCCCCACAAATACAGGTGAACTCGCATTAATGGTATGACATTATAATCAATTGTATGAATGGATGGATGGATGAAAATATTAAACGAAAGAAAATGAATGAAAGAAAGAAAATGAATGAAAGAATAAATGAAATAAAATGAATGAAAGAAAGAAATCAAATGAATGAATGAATAAATGAAAAATGAATGAAAGAAAGAAGGAAAATGAATGAATGAATGAAAGAGAATAAATGGAAGAAAATGAATGAATGGAAGAAATAAAATGAATGAATGAAAGAATAAATGAAAGATAATGAATGAATGAATGAAAGAAATAAAATGAATGAATGAAAGAATAAATGAAAGAAAATAAATGAATGAAAGAAAGAAAGAAAATGAATGAATGAAAGAGAATAAATGGAAGAAAATGAATGAATGAACTCATACCTCTGTTCTTGCCAGCTTGAGAGTTGACACTCTCATAGAGAGGCTGAGCTGAGTCATCATCATCATCTCCTGTGTCCTTCCCCAGCAGCACGTCAGCGATGGCCTGGTGGATGAAGATGTACTGTGCCTACAGGGGACAGAAGAAAACAACACAGCATTGCTCTATGACTTGCTATTTATCAAAATTCAGTCAGAGAGGTTACAAAATATGTATCCCAAGTTGACAATGATACTGACCTCAACTTAATAGAGAATTCTCATAACCCACGCACACATCCTCAAACACACGCGCATGCACACACACACACACACACACACAGATGTCGACAAAAATGGCACTGTTTAATAAGCAATAAAGAAGGCCAGCCCCAAACCAAAAATCAGATGCCCACAACTGCCAGTGTCCGTACCTCCGTCTGCACCATGAACATCCTGTGTCTCCTCATCTCATGCACGATCCCGTAGATGTCCACAGAGTCGTGTTTCCGCATGCGCAGCAGCAGGCGGTCCAGAGCGATGAACGTACCGGTCCTTCCAACACCCGCGCTGCGGACAACAGATGGGAAATGCATCATATTGTAGGAATAGGTTAATGTGGTGGCTGTCTATAGGAGTGTCACCTTTGTTCATGCACATGCTGGTACATAACGTAAAGGACCCGTTTGAAAAACAAAAATTATTAAAAAAAGCTAATGTATAAGATTATGTGAGATGCTTCAGTGACCTGTGTTTCATGTATCTAACTGTGGATGTTCAACATTCCTCAACATTCCTTGAACATTTGAGACTATGATTGTATGAATATTAATACATAATATGTATATCTATCTGCAATGAACAACACCACATTGTGGACAGCAAACAAGCAGCATGTCAGAATAAGTAGATGAATGAATACTATTAGTAAGGCCATAGTAGGATACCACTAGAGTCATTAGTAAGATAATGACTCTAGTGGTATCTGCTGGGAGTACATCCACTTGACCCTACTACTTACCACTTTGGATCATTCGGTAAGGGCAAAGAAATCAGCATTGAAGGCTTGTGAAAGACTCTGAACATTCGATAAGATTTAGAAGCTATTTACTATATAGACGTACCTGCAATGAACAACAACAGGTCCCATGGCCTGCTTTGAGATGTGGCCACGGACAGATCGTACAAACTTCAACAGAGAGGCAGTCGTGTCAGGAACACCGTGGTCTAGATCTGGCCATGCCATGAAGTTATAGTGCCGAATATTCCTCAATTCTGAATCCTGGGAAGGTAAAGAACATCGAGTCAGAGTTTATGATAACAATTTCAGCACCAGGGAGAGATACTGCCTTACAATAATGAAGTGAAACTGAATTTTGCTGCAACAAGGAATTTGCTGAAATAATTGAAACAATCTCTACATCACTTGTTAACAACTGAAACATACTCTGCACAGATACAATTGATACAAAATCAGGATTCTGTTGGGAAATGATGTGTTCAATACTGTGCGTCTCAGTATTATATTCATGTTTTTCACACATTGAATAGTCTTTTTAGTAGTGAAACTTGTTGCACTCTTTCTCTTGTTCTAGGGAAAGAGAGAAACATGGATAACACTAGAAAATTAATGTGTAATATTATAAAAAGACAAAAAAAATGTGTAAATGTGTAATTATTATTATTATTAAAACACTAACTAGGACCCTACATCTGTTTGGGGATCTTCACCAATACTTACCCGCTGTATAGTGATTTCCCTGACAGTCCACTCCGGCAGAACTGTCTCCTTCACCATCTGGACAATGATGTCACCGTAGTACACAGGGTCATCGTCATATGGCCAGTAGTGGTCACACTTGGGCTGCAGGTTTAAGGGACACAGTTATTCTGGTTATGATCAGTATAAATGGACAGCATATCAGGCAATCCTATTTCTGTAATGTTTGTAATAACTTATAACTCTTTATCACGCCGATCAATGTTCGTGAGTATTGAAACCATTTTGTTAATTTGTGGAACTGTATTTTGTATGATGAAGAAAATATGAGATATGAAACTATTGGTCTTTATAAATGATTGTGTATGTGGGGGGGGGGGGGCGTATAAGATATCATATCAAAATTGACGAGAAACTGACTATATTTTTAACCTTTATGGCTATAGTCAGGTGATCCATCCAATACTGGACATTAACTGTGTAAAGTTAATGTTGTAAACTGTCTGAAAGGCTCAGTAAATTAACAACTTAAGACAAGTTATTTTCCTACCCTGCCCTTCTCCACACACTGCGTTACCATGACGATGACCCTGCTGTTCTGTTCCCACACCATCCGCCAGAAGTCGTCCTTCGTGTCCGGTAACGGACCCTGGGAGGCGATAAACTCACGCCGGGAGTTATATCCCTGGGACAAAGAAAGGAGGAAGACTCCTGTATCTATATCAAAAGTTACACATTTATACATTATCAGTGTCACAGCATCAAATCTTTTAATACATTCACTCATTGATGTACATAATGTTGTTTAGGTGAAAGTCAGGGATACTATGTTATATTTCATGCACAAGAGACTGAAATATAATGCTTTTCTACATTATTTGTTTGAGTGTCTGTCTCCTTTTTCTATTCTATTCTCCATCGGTCTGTGTGTTTGTGTGTGTCTGTTTGTCTGTCCAGACTGTAACCTCTGTACAATGTAGGTGCAAGTACTGCAATAAAAAAGGAGCCAGCTAGGGGGAGCAATGTAACTTCTGTGAGTTCTGTCTGAAAAGATGAAGTCTGCTTTTTTCGATTTCTTCTTTCATAATCTTTTGAAACAGTAACGTTACACTTTCTTCAGATATCCAGCATACTCTTGACTTCAACTTCTCAGATGGCCAATGTTCTTGTCATTAATCATTGACTTTTCCGCTCATGTAACATGATACTCACAGGCATGTAGCATGCGTTGATGTAATCTGATCCTTCCACATCATCGATGGCTGCCAACTTTACTCGAGAATTGTCATCTGTAAGGAGTGACAGAAATATTCAATAAAAGGTTGAAGCCCAATTATGACTAAAAACGTGTTACTCATTTTAGTAGTTTTATTTTCCCACTCATTTTAGAAAAAAGTGCAATTCAAATTGTCCATCCCTTTTAAAAATTCAAGAGTGAATCTGAGAAGGCTATTGTTGTATTACATGTAGTCTTAAAAGACAAGTTTTGAGTGACTGTATAACTATGTTATACATGATTTGTGAATAATTGTACAAGGCTGGTAAGTAATTTCCACTACCAGCTTTTTTCACCTGCCTACATTTTGGTAGTTATTTTCATGAGTAATGACTTCCATAATGTTGGCAGGTGAGAAAAATAAGTTATACTTAAAGAACTTTGATGCGCAATGGTGTGTTTTGTTGTAACAGTTGGCTTGACCACCAAGCCTAGTGAATCTTGTGACATGTTGTATTTACATTTACTGACAACCAAATGAAATATCTACTTTGCATAGCCCCTATACACACACACACCAGTATAAAACCCATACTCACACGGATGGATGTTTGTCCAGCGGTTCTTGCCAAGGTTCTCTGGTAGCAGCGCTGCATTCCGGGATTGTTCTTTACCCACTGGCTTCAGATTCTGCCGGAAAAATTTGTGACATTCAAACCTTTCACCTTATGTTTTTTTAATAACAAATTCTGCAGGAATATAGGACAGTACAATTATTAAATATTGTTATTAAGACAGTATCATGTCCAAGGTAATCAAAATATTTCAAAAGCATAGTACAATGCTAAACTTTCTTCCAACACAAAAGTATACAATGACCACTGTCACCTTTGCCTGTGTATACCTTTGTGTTGGAAGAAAGTTTAGCATTGTACTATGATTACTACCAACACAGATGAGCTTTCATGATATCTCAAAAGCAATGTAGTGGTTAAAAAGAGAAGAGACAGTAATACTGTTGAGCACTGTAATGTATGATCAAAATATATTGAACATTTTACTTTCAGAATCTTACCTCATATTCCTCAGCATACCGGTACTCTGAGTCCTTACTCATCTCAGCATGGTAGTGGACAAAGTTGGACAGTTTCACTGGTTTACTAAAGAGAAAATAGTATCATATGGTTAAGAGTATACAATATAACATGATTGTAAAATGACCATTTCAGGCTTTACAACTAGGTAGGCCTTATAAGCATTGTCAAATTGAGGAAAGACCTTATGCAAGAAATGAGAGACTAAGGCTCTAGACTCAAATTTACTTAAAACAATAAATTCTGTGACACAGACATACAAAATATATTACTGCTATACAATTTGGATTCAACAATACATCTTAACATACCTGGTCATCACTTCCTGGTCATCATACTCATCCATTACAAAAGAAGGGTTGGTACGTCCATCTTTTCCAAAATCAGCAAAAGAGTCCCTGAAAGAAGCCATTGTCATTATGTGTGATGCTCATGTTCCACCATATGCCTTCAAACATAATTTTGTTGATGTTCTGATTAAACAATACGATTTGAACACGAGAACTTGTCAAAAATTTGCAGAACAATACGGAGTGTCCTATTGTAAATTACCATAAAACATTGAGGTTGGCAAAAGGACTGTCAGCTTGTCAATTATGATAGTACATAGTGACTGTAGATATCACTGATCCACATCACTTTGGAATTGTTATGTATGTTCTTATTTTCACAGCTACAGTAATAAGGAGAAGCAGAAACTGTCAATCTTTGTGCCATGGTCAACAAAATCCCTTACCTGTCTTTGGCAACACTACTTTGTCTCCTATAACAGAAGAGTCCCACACCAACTGCTATGGCAACAACTGCCACCACAGCAACAGAGATCCCAGCAATTGCTCCATCACCTGTAGGCATATAATGTTTAATTTATCAATGTTGCTGAACACTTTTAACTTTTGGTATAATGTGGAAGAGGAAACCTATGTCCCAAAGGCCACAAGGCTGCAAGTTCTCTATTTAGATTTACCATCTTGTTAATAGCAAATTAGCAATTATAACATTTCTAAAAGATTAGCAGATAAAATGTGCACAACAATTCAAGAAATCCATTTGGCTTTTAGCAAAGGTTTATACGTATGATATTAAAGCTGCAGGTACTCACCAAGATTGCCAGAAGTATTGGTTGTCTGTTTCTCTGGTGTAGGCATCTGAGTTGAATTTTGTGTCTGTGTGGTTCCACGTGTAGAGGTCTTCATTGATGTTTCAGTGCCACCATGATCTGTAGTTGTTGGATTTTGTGTCTCTGTGGTTTTTATCGTAGACATCTGTGCTGTGGTGTCAACAGTGCTGATTGTACTTTGCATTTCTGTAGTTTTCTGAGTTGAGGCATCTGTGGATTCAGTTGTAGTTGTTGACTTATCTGTTGTAGCTGAAGTGGTCACTCCTATGTCTGTAGATACTGCTGGAGAAGACTGCGTAGTTGCATCTGTGCTGGATTCGGTGGTGTCTTTTGTTGTGGTGGTTGTTGTCGGAGATGTTGAAGTTTCTGTATTACTGGCTGGTTTTGTGGTTGTGCCTGGTGTTGTAGTCACTACAGCATCTGTTGTAGTGCCAGGGTTGATTGTTGATGTCATTATCATGGTACCGGTTGCTTTAACTGTAGTTTCATCCATTGTAGTCATAGATTCCATAGTAGTGGCTGTTGTTGTTGCTGGGGTTTTTATTGTTGTTGCTACAGCTGTACTAGTCGGTGTCTGCAATGTAGAGTTCATATTGCTGGGTGTTGTCATTATTGTAGTTACTGCTGCCATCCCTTCAGTTGTAGAGTTCATATTGCTGCCAGTTGTCATATTTGTGGTTTCTGCTGTCGTTGTTACAATTGCATTTGTTGCAGAGTCTGTATTGCTGGATGATGTCATATTTGTGGTTGCAGTGGTTGTTGCTACAGTTGTAATGTTAGTGTCATCTGTTGTAGAGTTTGTATGACTGGATGTCATATCTGTGGTTGCAGTGGTTGTTACTACAGTTGTAATGTCTTCTGTTGTAGAATCTGAGCTGATGGCAGTGGCCAGGAGTGTGGTTGCTTCTGCTGTCATCTCAACAACTGTTGTTTCATCTGTGGTTATAGAGTCTGTACTGCTGTCTGTTGCAAGAATTGTGGTTGGAGATGCATCATTAATATTGTTTGTGGCCATAGTTATGTTTGCTGTAGTTGGTACAACTGCGGATGAATCTGTTGATGAATGTGCATTGCCCTCTGTTGTCATGCTGTTTTCTGTTGTCATAGTTACTGCTGCAGATCCAGTGTTACTACCTGAATCTGTTGGGTCGCCTATAGCATTGACTAGTGTCATACTGCTGTCTTGTGTTGTTACAGCAGTGTTGGCTGCAATAGATATCTGCATTGTAGTACTGGCTGCTGTTGTTGTTGATGCTATGGACAGAATGGAATTGTGGTTAGGATAATAACAGGCAAATGTTAACTTCTTAATTGGCGACTGTAAGTTTCCTCCGGGCCTGTTTGTTGGCAGCAAGATGGTGGCTCTGTTTGATAGTAATCTTTCCATTGAGCACTGGCTTGGGCAGTCTTCTGACGGTCTCTTCTAGGGGGCACTGCTCTTTTAATAGTTTCTTTCTTTTTCACCAAAATATCCCCAATATCATATGCATCATTAAAAAGAAAAAGGTCTGAAGTTTCTATAAATGTCCTAAATGTTTGGCCTAGTGTCATCAGTAATGATTTTCAAGGGCAATAAAAGCAATAAAACATTTTATCATATTGACTGACATGACTTGCACACTTCCTCCGCCTCCCAAACCTCCAATATCGCATTTGATATATTACAAAACCATACATGAAATTCCAATTTCAAGACTACAACTTTCCTGAGAAATCCTGACGATATCAGGAAATACAGTAGAAAAAATGCCATGTGTTACTCCAGTAACAGTTACCAAGGGCTGTCCTGGGTGCTGAACTGGCTATTCAGCCCAAAAGCTTTAAACCTGTTACAGCATCGTCTACTCATTTCTGAAGCCTTATGAAATGTAGTTATTTCATTTCACATAAAAGTTAACAATTTGTGCTTTCTTCTAAAATGTATACCGAAAGTTCATAACGTAACTTCATAAGCTTCCACAGCCACGTTCCCATACCATCGCGCGATCCCCTCTTGCACTTATAATATAACGGAGGGTCCCATAACTCATACGGTAACCTTACCATAACTAATAGAACGAGTTTATAAGTAGAATCGTTGCACTCGTGGAATCACTTGTACCTGGCCACCTTTCGCCAGAATAGACAGATCAAGCTCACGAAGAACGTATTTGAGCATTTACCCGCGGTATTTTGGCGTTGAAACCTGGAATTTATCGCCGAAAAGGCACGGAAAGGAAGCTAAAGCTGCAGATATTAAACAGTCGCCATTGTTGAATGAACCCTGACCCCTCGATCACTTCCGGGTTTGGAGGCTGACGCGGTATAAAACTTTCATCCCTTCAAAGCCTGAGCTTGTTGCCTCTCCCACGTCTAAATCTAATACTAGTACGACAGTTTTAGGACTTAACTCTGTCGTGTCACAAGTATGTAAGCATATCTATCCGTTTACGCTTAAGTATCCTTGGTATTATGTAGGCCACACGATCTTCATTATGTGGATGACGTCCGTGCGTACTTTTTTCATCCGCCCCTCCAAAAAAGTTTGCAGCCATAAATTTTATCGTCCAAGGAAGTTGCAAAATGAACCAATATATGCCGTGAATAAAGAAAAATATCGGACATCGGATACTAATCACTAATGAGGAAATATGTGTCATCATGTAAATACCCCCCCTATCTTTGCGAAAATCGATCGGACGGGTTATTCGCGAGCTCTAAATTACGAGGAGGCATGACCCTGCTGCCTCCTCGTAATTTAGAGCTCGCAGACTCGTTGTCCGATCGATTTTCGCCTAATGTGAGGGGGTATAAAGAACACAAATTAAGAATTCATTGTTTAGTAACTTTATATATCTGTGTGTTCAGTCATTTGTTCAACATTCCTCACGTCGGACCACTTTCACACGCTCGAACCAGTTTTAGGGTACCGAGATGATGTAATAAAAATCAAAATGAGTGGGCGTAAACCGACCCCGCATGTACTGATTTCCCCATGTTAGCAAACGTTGGCTGACCTTTGGCGACCTTTCTTCATTCATGGTTGGTGACGTGAATACCTTATCACAATGTACACAATATCGCATTTCTTCCTTAACATGGCCAATTTGGAAATAAATCATCATAAGTGCTGGTTGATTAGCCTGATTAAACATGGCTTTAAATCATAGACAGCTAATATCGACATACATTGTATAAACCTGTAAATCAGGACTACTAGTAACTTGTTTAAATGTATTGCTGCCTTTAATTTCAGCTAGGCTGGATGTTTGGTGCGGTACTGCAAGACAGGATCTACCCACAGTACATGTAACGTTCATACACAAAACGGGTTTGCCAGGGTAAAAGAAAAATAACATATCTTGATTTTTATCTTGAAGATTAGCTAATTTCTTTCTCACCCCCCAACCATACATACAGGGAAATTATATGCTTATGCTGTACAGATGTTTCCTCTAACGTTAGAAATGGCGTAGCGTTAACAAGACTAGTCTCCAAACATAAAAAATAGATAAATTTGGCCAAATAGGGACAAATAAATTTATAGGATTTCAGTCTTCTGCAGTCTATCCAGCTATCCCCTGGCTGGCAACTTCACTCCTATGCCAATTAACTCCTACTAGACTTTCATTCCTAACTTGGCCAATGTCCCCTATTACTATTCGTCCAGACCAGAGTCTGGTAGAGACTTAACAACGTGAACGAGATATGAGGTCCTTCTCATTCGAACTGTAAATCAGCCAGATTCAAGGCGAGGTAGAAGGTTAACGAAACTCCCTATCAGCTACCATAGAGGCAAACTCAGTGAACCAGTTAAAGAACTAGTTCAGAAGTCTTGTAAATAAAACTAACAAGACCTAACAGGAAACAACTAGTGTGTTAATAAATCTCAATAAGTCTTTATCAAAAACTACTTACCGACAGCTAAGGTGCCGAACAGCACAACCAGAAGTTTCCTCATGGCCCCGTACATGGTCAG